>NW_028274913.1:317331-475997 GCF_037043125.1 Eumetopias jubatus | reverse complement strand
AAAACAACCACGAAACCTCTGTTCAGTAAATCATCGATGATGTTTAAATGTAGACCATATCATACATACCAAAAATGCAGCTCAAATCAGACACAGAAGAAGGCTTAGAAGCTGTTTTGCTGAGTGGGCATGTTTCCTGGGAAACGCACTAGGAAAAATGTCCACCCAGGTCTACTGCCAACTCTGGCAACTACCAGCCCGTGGCCTGAAGCGTGCTTCTCTGGTTTTGTCCTTCCAAGTCAAGGGAGGAAGTTATCCCAATCGCTACCATTGCTTCCTTCCAATGCCAAAAATAGGATCAAACCCACAAGTTCACCATTCCAGGTCCTGAACAGCTATTCCAGTATGTGTGCCAGGCTCCTCTTGCCACGACAGACTCCCACATACAGTGTGATGTACCCACCTGCTCACACACCAAACCTCAATGCGTCTCACGGTTCTGTGCTCTGGGGCACAGTCAGTTCTGCCCCTAGGGTCGCTTTATGTCATCTGCCCTGCGAAGCAGCCTCAGCACCACTCTCCACACTCCTCTCAACAGTCAATGCTTCTCCTCTCAGCTCACACGACACTGACCACATAACCAGCAAGACCAACCAGAGTTTCCAAATCAAAAACCGGGACCAGTAATCTGACAAAAAACTAAGCTTATGAGGGCAAATAGGTAAAGTATTTGAAATCATAAACGATCCAGAAAAGCCTAACTATAAACAAACACTTGCAGAATCTACTGCATCTCAGGTACTGTGCCTGGGCTCTGGATACAGAGCGCCGCCGCCACCCTCTCACCCTGCCTGTGAGCACCTAGCATGAAAGCTACTCAGAAAAGGCCGATGCAGGTCAGGTCAATGCTGGCAAGGGGTCCCCAAGGGAAGGCCAGATCGAAAAAGAGCAGTAGTGGTCATAGCTTGCAGACCTCCTGAAGTGCCTTTCAGATTAAAGTGCCGTTTCTCAAAAGTCACCTTCCGAAGCGGAGCAGATTCTGAGGACAGCACCCACAGGACTTCCTGGGGTCGGGGCAGCCAGGGCTCAAGGCTGACGCTGAGCCTTCAGCCTGAGAATGGGAAGGGTAGAGCTGGTATCGCCCGTGACGGAGAAGGCCCCAGCTGGAGCGGGCCGGCGGGGAAACACGGGACTCAGCTTTGGCCCCGCCTCGTCTGTCATGTCCACAAGGCAGGAGCACCACGGAGGCCACGCTTCACACCTCTCCGCAGGCTACCAGGTGGCCTAGAACTTCTGTCTGCCCCATTGCTGGCTACGTTCTGACTGACCACTGGGCAGGACGGTGTCTGCCAGGGCTCTCTGACTCTAACATCACTCTTCCACTTTTAATTAGTAAGTATTTTGTGGGAAGCTAAGTTTGAAACTAGGAAAAATACCCTGTTCCTTGCCAAAAAGTTTATTCATTTACTGATGCCTATCAGGATGGACTCAAGATTGTTCTATTTTATTCTGTGCAGGATCCATTACAATCGTTCTCCGGACACTCAGATTGTCCCTGATTGATGTGAAAGCCCTTCAAGGCTCTTGGGTCTTTTAGACATGCACCCCATCGTTCTTGGAGCACTTCCTTGCATTCTGGCAGTACCATACGTACAAAATGAGCCTGGAACTTCCCCTCTCTTACCCCTGCAGTCAGCTTCTTCCCCAAGGAGCCCTGGTTCCTATCAGTGGAAAGTTGTATTTAGAAGCACAGATCTAGGGCTAAGTATATTCACTGCTCTTGGGGTGTCATGCTCCCAATGGACAGGCAAGGAATGCAAGTATGCACTACGCCTACATGTACATATACACACTAACATGCACCCACCTTCACATCTAGATCTGGTGCAACAACTCTGTATTGAAAACCGTGAGTCCACACTGATAGTTCACTTGCAAGTCCAACTGCAATGCAAGAACCCTGTTCATTTTCATTTTTCTCCCTTTCCCTTAACTACAGAATGGTTCCCCTCACCTTTAATGGACCAACCCCCTGGAAATGATCTGACACCCCGCCCCCTGCGGAGGTGCCCTCCTGCTCAGGCGACGCCCCATTCTGGACCGTCCCACCTCCCTCCCCACGGACCTCTGATGCCTAGGCCAGGCCATCCCTCTGGGGACACCCTCCTCAGCCTGCTTGGGCTCTGTCATCCTGCCTGGATGCCCTCCCCAACCTCTGACTCCCTGTAACAGAGCACCCCTGAACACACGCGAGTGCCCCTCATCACCGCTCAAGCTGACACTCCACCAAGGATTTCCCTCTGCAGGGAAAATTCCCTCCCGGCTCCTGGACCCTGAGAGCCCACACCAGGTCACCCCCGGGCTCTGATACCTCATGCCAGGCCTACTTCCTGCAATGGAGACTCTCCTCTCACCTGCAAGGACTCCCAAAAGTTTCACCAGTTAGGCATTCCATTTTTATATCAATAACTTAAATCCAAATCAAATCAACTAACTAGCCAACAGTAGCTCTCATAAAATGTAGTTTTTGGTTGCAAAGTTAATTTGGGGGCACAAGTAGATACAAACAGAGAACAGAACAAAGGAGCAAAGGAGAAAGCAAACATGGGTCTAACGGGAGGTGAGAACGGCCAAGGGACAGGCTTTCCATTTTGACATGGGTGCTGAACCAGCTGCAGAGATCCCTGTTTCAAGTGGCCAGGTAGTGCTGCCAATCATTACACTTAAAAACTTGTCTGAGGGCGCCTGGGTGGCTCAGTGTGTTGGGCGGCTGCCTTCGGCTCGGGTCATGATCCTGGAGTCCTGGGATCGAGTCCCGTATCAGGCTCCCTGCTCAGTGGGGAGTCTGCTTCTCCCTCTGACCCTCTTCCCTCTCGTGCTCTCTATCTCTCATTCTTTCTCTCTCTCAAATGGATAAATAAAATCTTAAAAAAAAAAAAACTTGTCGGAGCTCTTCCCCTTTTTTCTCTTTGTTCAGCAGGACTCTCCTTCCATTTCCTCCTTTTTGGTGGAGGGGGCAAGGCAAGGAAAGACGGTGGAGAGAAGGGAGGCAACCCCAAATTCCCACAGACTGTGCACGAGCACCAACCCTGGATTGTTTTGCAGATGTGATTGAATCCACACAACAGTATGACAGAGTAAGTGGCAGCTCTCCTTCACACACAGAGAAAACAAATCTTTCTCAATCTCTTCTGATCTTAAATTAATCTTGAGTTCGGAATTTGAACCCAGATCTACCTTCCTCTTCCATTCTCACTCATTCCATCACACAAGGGGGAAAACAGGCGGTGAAAGCCAAAAGGATTACTGGGCAAGGTGGGGGGGAACGGACCAGCCCTGATTCTCTCAGGTGCCCCCCCCCCCCGCCGCCCCACGCCCTCTCCTGTCTTTATTGTAAGTACACCCGTCGGTCTGCAGGAAAGGGATGCCAGCTCCAGGCACGTGATGCAGGAGCCACCTGCCAGGAGAACCCTCAGACCCGCCACAACAGCGATGGCAGCAGAACTGATGAAAGCAGAAGGGGAGGTCAGGGCTCCTGAGCCTCCTCACAAGGAAACGAGGCACAGCCACCGTTTCACAGAATACACTGCAAGGTAACGTCTAAGTGATGTGTTCTGGTCTGTTGTGCAAACACCACCACTTTCTAGTTCCAGAACATTCCATCACCCCAAAATAAAACCTTGTATTCATTAAGCAGCTGCTCCCCATTTTGCCATCCCCTCAGTCCCTGGTAACCATCAATATGACACTGATGGGTTTACCTATTCTGGATATTTCTCATAAATGGAATCCTACACTACATGGCCTTTCATGTCTGGCTTCTTTCACTTAGCATGATGTTTTCAAGGTTCCTACATGCTGTAGTATGTGTCAGTACCTTATTCCTTTTTATGGCTGAATAATATCCCCGGGGACATGAGAGTATCCGTGAATGTGTGCGTAAGTGCGGGGAGCCTTTCTCCCTTTCCCTCACCTCCTCCCCACCCCAGGCAAAAGATGAATAATCTGATACTAATCGCAAAGAAACAAATCCAAATAACTGGCCTGTCATCTTCAGAAGTATCAAGGTAAGGGAAGTCAAGAAAATACTGAAGGGTTTCAGTCTGAAGGCAACTAAAGGGACATGACAACTACAAGCAGTGTGTGATTCTGAGTGGGATCTTTTTGCAACAAAGGACATGAACGGGACAACTGGTAAATCTGAATGGGGCAGGAGTGGTACAGCATCAGTTTCATTATCTTGATGTTTGTATGGTAGCTACACAGGAGAATGCACTGTTTACAGGCATTATATAAAAAAGTATCCTGAGGAAATGGAGAACCAGGTCAGCAACTTCTCAAACAGTTCTGGGGCAAAAAGGCTCTTTTTTGTTATATTTCTAACTTTTGTCTAAATTCAGGACTACGCCAAAAATTTTTCAAGAATCCAAAGAATCCTGGAATAATAATCTCTCCAATGTAGTTACATCTGTGTGATTTCAAATTTTAGTCAAGCAAAATATGATAGAAAGAAACTCACTGCTTCCCATCTGGTTTGATACCTCAAAAAAAAAAAATTAAAGGGTACATCAATCATATATCAGCATATATAAGCAGAAAAAGAGCTATCGGGAACCTAAAGAACCATCTGAGTCCATCTCCCTGCTCACAGCAGGTAGATGTTCGATTAACTAGAAGAGATGTCTGTTCCCTATTCCAAGACTGTCACAGCCTTCTCAGCAGACCATTAAACAGCCAAGAGTTTTCTTTCTTATGGCCCAGCAACTTCCCCAACCATAAGCCCACTTCCTGGTTAAAACCTCTGAAGGTAAAATTGTCAGCTCCTCAAACAAGCAAATTTTAACAGGAGACAATCAATCCTCATTTTTCCATGTACAGTTGATCCTTGAACAATATGGCTTAGAAATGCACAGGCCCACTTACAAGTGAATTTTTTTAATAAATATAGTACAGTAATATAAATGTATTTTCTCTCCCTTATGATTTTCTTAATAGTTTTCTTTTCTCTAGCTACTTTATTGGGAGAATACAGTATATAATACATATAACATATAAAATATGTGTTAATCAGCTGTTTATGTCATCAGTAAGACTTCCAGTCAATAGTAAGCTATTAGTAGTTAAGTTCTGGATAAGTCAAAAATTATACACAATTTCCAACTGCACAGGGCCAGCGTCCCTCACCCCCACGGTGTTCAAGAGTCAACTGGGTATCTGTCTCTATGTGTTTCTAAGGATAGGGTTAATATCGATAAAAGCATTGTAATACTTCAGGTGAATTTTTTCCACATTTATGGCCAAAGGTGTGAATTAAATTTGAAGAATTTATGACATCAAAATTTGAAACAGAACAAATGAATTTTAAAATACATACGAAATCCTGTTGACTATGGCATCTTCGTCTTCTTGTTCATCTGTAAAAATGGTTAAGGTATTAATTTTTTTATCTTCAATAAAATGTTTCATTAATTTATTAGGAAATTAAACAAAAATAGAAACTTAATTATTTTGAAAAGAACTGATTTTCAAAATGCACTGTATTTATTTCAACATGGATCCAAATTTAAATCTCATTAAATCACGTAAGATAGAATGTAGTTAGGTAAGAGTGTTGTGATTAACCAAAATCCTGATTAACAAAACTACCATATGTAAATTGAAATTTTCCAAATATTTATTGCTCAAGAAAATAAAACTCAGTAGAACCTTAGGACCACTATCAAGTTTACTGTCATACGATATAAGTAAAATTATAATTGCTAATGAATGAAATGTTTTCGTTGATAGTATCCAACAAAAATCTTTACTATAAAATTAGAAGTCAGAATCTTAAAACTCATGTAGTTTTCTATGATTTGAGTTTGTCATTATTAATGGTACTAAGGAAGATTCTCTTCGACCAGTCTAAACCATTTAGATACCACTGCCTCAATACTTCATAATTATTGTGCAAGTTATAGAGTGGAAAGTATCAAGTTCTGTATCTCTTACAAGTAGCAGATACCCTCTGCCCCAATGCTCGCTCACCTCCTCTACCTCTCCCTCATGGCTGCTCGCCTTCTCTCTGTCCTCCCACATAAATTTACCAGCTAAAGAAAGTCTGATCCAATTACAAGAATATTGCACAGCACCCCCTGGCCCCTCCTTCTCCTCAATACCTAACTGGGGTTGTCCTCAAAGGCTCTCTCTCTAAGTCTCTGTAATTATGAGTGTCCACCTGCTTCCGTGTCAATGGTTTATTTGAGCCATTCTCTTACTCCAATCTCCATTCTTAATTATGGGCTGCCCAAAATAGCTTTACAACCAAAAGGACCATAAAATAACAGTCACAATTTTTATACTGTTGTACACACCCCCAATTAACCATCCACTACTGAAGAACGTTTTAATAGCTTCATATAAATTTCAATTCTTTTCCCTACACTCTACTAAAGTCCAGGGTATTCATCACCTCTCCCTGCCATTACTTTAAAAATCATCTGATAAGGGTGCCCAGGTGGCTCAGTCAGTTGAGTATCCAGGTCTTGATTTCCACTGGGGTCATGTCTCGGGATCATGGATCAGGCCCTGCGTCAGGCTCCGGGCTGACTGAAGGGGTCAGGGGAGTCTGCTTGGGGCTCTCTCTCCTCCTCTGTCTCTGCCCCCCACCCCTGCTCACTCTCTCTCAAAATAAATAAATACTTAAAAATCATCTAATAAATCTCCAATTTTCCTGCTCATCATCCCCTAATTTCCCCTAAAATGATGCATTTATATTCATTAATTCTCCCCCCACCTTCTATGTCCATAATCATTAAAACCTGATGCCAAAACAACTTTAAAAATAGCTAAGATACTGTGTTGAATCTGCAGGTCTTCAAATTTTTGAGAGATTATAGATTCTAGGAAGTATTTTAGTGTAATCATAGAGCCAAACTAAAACACTAGAGAGCAAGCATTTACTGACTGCTTTCAAAAGTCTAACAAGTTTAATATTATGACATAAAGAGTCCCTATTATATGGAATCCTTAAGTATTCATATGGTACCTACTATTAGCCCAGCATCACAGGTAGAAAATCCTGTGATTTATAGAAAATAGCTGAGATTTAACAGAGGGCAGTAAGGCAACTCTTTAGGTCCTTACAAAACCCTGGCACAAAAATCTGTGAATGAATTAGCACAAAGTTCATTTTTAAAAAAAGAATAGGGGATGGGATGCATGGGTGGCTCAGTCAGTTAAGAATGTGCCTTCAGCTCAGATCACGATCCCAGGGTCCTGGGATCAAGTCTCACATCAGGCTCCCTGCTCAGTGGGGAGCCTGCTTCTCCCTCTGCCTGCTGCTCCCCCTGCTTGTACTCACTCTCTCTCCCTCTCTCTACAAATAAATAAAATCTTAAAAAAAAAAAAAGAACAGGTGCCTGGGTGGCTCAGTCAGTTAAGTGTCTGCCTTCAGCTCAGGTCATGATCTCAGGGTCCTGGGATCAAGCCCCACACCAGGCTCCCTGCTCAGCAGGAAGTCTGCTTGTCCCCCTCCCTGTCCCTCTGCTCCTCCCCCTGCTCGTGCACATGCACATTCGCTCCCTCTCTCTCTCAAAAATATAAAATCTTTAAAAATAATAACAATGCTGGAGTGGTGGGGGGTGGGAGGGAGGGGGTGGCTGGGTGAAAGACATCGGGGAGGGTATGTGCTATGGTGAGCGCTGTGAATTGTGCAAGACTGTTGAATCACAGACCTGTACCCCTGAAACAAATAATGCAATATATGTTAAAAAAAAAAAAAAGAAGATCATAGGAAGGGAAAAATGAAGGGGGGGATTCAGAGGGGGAGACGAACCATGAGAGACGATGGACTCTGAGAAACAAACTGAGGTTCTAGAGGGGAGGGGGTGGGGGGACGGGTGAGCCTGGTGATGGGTATTAAAGAGGGCACGTTCTGCATGGAGCACTCGGTGTTAAACGCACACAATGAATCATGGAACACTACATCAAAAACTGATGATGTAATGGATGGTGATTAACATAACATAATAATAAAAAATATGAATAAAAAATAAAAATAATTTTTTAAATAAAAAAAGAACAAAGATTTAGTGGTCCCTCTGGTAGACACGATATATATGAAATAATAAAAAGAATAATATACGATTGAATCCTAAATTGATACTAAATGGTATCATGGAGACTCTACATTCTGTATTACTTTAGAGAAAGAAAAGATAGTCTAGTAGTCAGAGAAAAGATGGGATAGGGTATGCATGTTCAAACTCAGAGCCAGTCACAAGAACTCATATATCCTTATAAACTCTAGAATTTCCCAGATACTGAGCAGCCCCACACTGTTCTTGGTTGGACATAAGAACGGTAGTAAACGAGGGCTCAGGTCTGAGAATGACGACCCTGCAAGCAGTCAGATTCCCTGAAGGTTACTGTTTACTCTTAGTACCAGGCTATCGTGTCCTTCAATCATGGCCATACTGAATATATATACTACCACACTGACAGGCACAGTATACAGCCCAAATACCACAGACCAGCGGACATGATGATCTAAGTTTTAACTACAATGTTTCTACTTGCCTGATTTTCTCTTGTATCTTGTGATGATGAAGTAGGAAACAATGTAGAGAATGGCAAAAAGAAGGAAACATATCTGGAAAAAAAAATTAACAGTTCATTTACATTTGTGGCATATTTTTTTAATAAATTATAGAAGATACATCTTTGGTATTTATATGCAAGAAGGATTTCATCTATTAAAAAAGTAAAAATTTTTAGATATTTTGCTAATATAAAGTTTTGATAAAATACTAACTTATATGAACTAATAACTCAAATAGCCCAGTGTTTAATATCATTGCAGAAGAAAAAGCCCAAGGAAGATCTTTCTTTTCATAACTTAACCGAATTGTTTTCAAAATCATATGGAAGTGTAAAGAGCAAGACCAACACCAACAATTCTGAAAACCAAAGTCAATGAGACGCTACTATCCCTTCCAAATATCAAACACACTATAAAGCTTCAGTAACATTTAAAGAGTGTGATGGCACCAAAACTTGACAGACAAATGAAACATCTACTACACAAAATTTATATAATTTGGTTCTACATATAGAAAGCATCACAAATCAATGTGGGGGGAATAATCATTCAATAAATAAACCACATATCAAAATAAACAGCAGTTGAATGAGAAACTTCTTAAATATTAAATTCAAATTAAATTCCATTTAATTTCACGGGAACGATAGGTAAAAGAGGGTGGGTCAAAGAACGGGAGACCTCGTCCCTGTCAAAGACCAAGTGTGCAGAAATACAGTCTCACTAGAGCTATGAACCAGGGTAAAAATAATGTGAAGACTCTCAAATGAAACAATTCAAAGTGACGATAGTCTAGGGAGCACCCCTATGCATAGATTTCTGAAGGACTGTTGGCCACATGACTAAAAAGGACCTTAGATCTAGGTGTGAACAGCCACTGTGAAATGTCATCTAGGAAATGACAAACTAAGAGTGGACAGGAAGACCACGAGCCTCATGTTCTTCCAATACCAGTGGAGTGGGAAAGTGACAATGGACCATAATGACAGTGACCAAAAAGGAGCCAAGAGTCAAAAGCATCAAACTGGCCTACTGCTGGGAGCCCACTAAGAACTCCAGATGGATAAGAGAATGTTAGCACCATCACTACTTCCTCCCAAAATCCTATGAGTAGGGGAAATGGGTCAAAAAAGGAAACCAGTTATTGGTGAAGAAATGTAAACGGAGGGGGTCTCCTAAGAAGATGTTGAGGGCGCCTGGGTGGCTCAGTCGGTTAAGTGACTGCCTTCGGCTCAGGTCATGATCCTGGAGTCCCGGGATCGAGTCCCACATTGGGCTCCCTGCTCAGCGAGGAGCCTGCTTCTCCCTCTAACCCTCCCCCATTTCATGTACTCTCTCTCTCTCTCTCATTCTCACTCTCTCAAAATAAATAAATAAATCTTTAAAAAAAAAAAAAGAAGATGTTGAGTGTCGGGGGAGACTGTTTATAATGGAATAGTGAAGTCTGAGTAGGGCTTCAAGAGCACTAGAAACAGGGTAACTGGGCAGAAACTCCGTGACTTACAAGGTTAAAGTCAGAGGGATCGAATGACCAAGGCAATTAATATTTATTACAGAAGCTAAATGAAATTCAATTCATTCAACAATTACTTGTCATGAGCTTACTGTACACCAGGCATTCTTTTCAGAACTGAGAACACAGCAGTGAACAAAACAAAACTCCCACCCTCACTGAGCTTACACTCCACTAAGAAAACAGCCCATCAATAAACAGGCAACGGGGCAAATGACAATTGGTGCAGGATTACGGGAACAGGGAGTGCGAGCTCAGGTGAGGGGGCACACTTCACTAATAAGGTGACATCTGAGGAAGGACTTATGGGAGAAGAGAGAGCAAGACATGCAGAAATCTGGAGGGAGGGTACTCAAGGGACAGAGAACAGTCACACCAAGGGTCTGAGACAGGAAAAGCTCTGGTGTGTTCAAACAGCAAGAGAGAAGTAAGAGATGAGGTCATACAGGAGTTCGTACTAAGCGTCAGTTCTCACAAACAGTGAAGAGTTGGTTTTTACCCTGAGTGAGACAGGAATCCGTGCGACGAGACTCTGAGCAGAAGGGTGACAGGATCTGACAGAGGGCAAAAGGCTCACTCTAGGTACAATGTGGAAAGTAACTTAGAAGGGACAGGTCAGAAGCAGAGAGACCAGTTAGGAGTGCCCTGCAATCATCCAGAAGACAGGTCACTTGGACCTGTGTAGTAGAAATATCAAAAATTATTAAGTTCTAGGTATGTTTTGAAAACAGACTTGAGAGGGCTTGCAGGCATTAAGGCTTGGTCGAAGAAACTGGAAAGAGAGAGTGGCCATTTCCTGAGTCAGGAAAGATTATGAGTAAAGTTATTTTGTGCTGGAAATAAAAAGTACAGTTTACACTGATGAATGTGAAATACTTATTATTCACTCATTTGGAGAGGGTGGATGAGCTGTTGGATATACAAATCTGTACAGTCCAAGGAAAGGAGCCTGGCTAGAATTTTTTTTTAAGCTGAGGAGCAGGGGGGACATAAGCAGATAGATAGCTAAAGCCCTGAGACCAGATGAGATTTCCACCCCAGGGAGTGAGTACAACCAGTGAAGTTGGAGAACCAAGCCCCGGAGCTCTCAAATATTTAGAAGTCAACTTGACAGAAGGAACCAAGAAGAGCTAACTGAGAAGCAGCAGTCAGCAGGTAGGAGGCAAACAACAGACTGTGATGTCCCAAAAGTCAAATGAAGAAAGTTCATGTAGGAAAAGGGAATTATCAGCTGTGTCAAATGCTGCTGACAGGCCAAGTTAGACGAGCACTGAGAATTGACAACTGGATTTAGCAACATGGAGGTCATCGGTGACCTTGACCAGAGCTGTTTTTCTGAAGCAGTGAACGTAAAACCCTGACTGAAGTAAATTAAGACAGAAGAAGCACTGAAAATAAAACGTACATAGACAGTTCTTTCCAGGAATTTTAAGGTAAAGGGAAGCAAAAGAAATGGGATGGGAACTATGAAGAGGGCTTTTTTTTTTTTTAAGATGAGAAAAGTTACACATTGCAATAATAATCAGGTAGAGAGAAAAATTATTGATGCAAGAAAGAAAAAGGAGAAGTGCTAAAGCAATGCATTCAAGGTGAGGAGCTAGAAATAAATGTATCCCTAGTCAGAAGGAGGAGGAGCAGAGGACAGAACATTTGAGTTCCACTGCAGCTAGGTCAACAGATGTGGGGTAAAAGCACAAAAACATTCCCTTTAGATGGTTTCTATTTTCTTAGTAAAATAGAAGCCAAGTTCCTCAAATAAGAGTTACACATGGAGACAGAATGCACACAGGAGGAGGACACCGTAAATGGAGTAGAGAATATGAGGGAATCCTGAGAGCCACGGCAAGATGAAATGGACTTCACAGCTCCAGGCAAGCCCAAGCTGAACCTCCGAGCCAGGCAGGAGGCCTACTGCTGCTCTACAACACGACGGCCTAGCTCTTAGGTGCTGGGGAAGCTGCAGGTACACCAAGCAGAGCTTTGAGGATTCTAATAACGACCCTATTCTCTCCTCCCCTGTACAGCCTACACTGGCAGACTTGTGCTAGGTACCGCTCACTCACTCCTCCAGTCACAGATCTGACTTCATGTCCACTGACCAACTCCAAGTGCTCTGGCAGTGGTCAGTCAAGACCCAGCATCCGAATTCCACTCTCACAATTTCACCTGATCTCTGAGCAGCCCCTCCTATTTCAGCAATCATCCTCCTTCTCTGATTATTCACCCATTTTCCATCACTAGCTTCCCTTTTCCTGCCAGTCTTTAAACATTATTCTTCTAAAACAAACAAAACAAAACACAGCACACTATTTTTCTTCTCCATGATTTCAGGGCTGAGCCAGAAATCTGTTCTCAATCCACAAACTCTTCACAGGTAACCTAATCTGCTCCCAGGGTTTTAACCATCAACCCCAGAAATCCCTGGACAACAGTGTGAAAACCACTGGATTAGGGTATTAGCAAAAGTAAGTAAAGGGCACCTGGGTGGCTCAGTCGGTTGGGTGTTTCCCTTAGGCTTAGGTTGCAATACGTTGGGATTGATCCCTGCATCAGGCTCCCTGTTCATAAGGGAGTCTGCTTCTCCCTCTCCCTCTGCCCCTCCCCCACACAGCTTGTGCTCGCTCTCTCGCACGCTCTCTCTAAAACATAAATAAAATCTTAAAAAAAAAAGAGAGTGAAATGTACGGCCATAAATCCTAAGTAGATTGGGGAGGAAAAAAAGAAACCAAGTACAGAGTGATGGATAAGTGGAGATGTCTATCAACTGAGGCTCCCAGTAGAACTGCAGGAGACCAAGGAACGTGGAAGAAGAAAAGGTTATGATTAAAGAATGTTTATAGATTTTTAAACTTAGTATTTGAATTTAGAGAACAAAAGTGTCAGGAATTCCAGAAAGTTCATGCAGAAGCAGAAGATGAGAAGGCATGAGAGGTAATGAACAAAATGAAATTAAGAAACCAAAATGCATGGCATAAAATGAAAAGACTAATGGGAAGCGATTCATTTAAGAACGGAAATAAGGCTAACAATTATAAAAACAAATATAAGTATTACTAATTTAAATATAAAAGCCACGCATTAGGAAAATAAAAATACAACTATAACGGATTAGAAAACTCACAGAATGGGTTAGACTATTTTTCTAGTTCCAAAAGTGAGACTAGGAGCAAATACCTCCCCTAAATGAGTGCATCTTCAACAGAAAGCAACCCAGAGATGAGTGAAATGAAAGCAAGCTGTCGTGATGCCTTTTATTGTCCCTATATCTGGTGGGAACAAAAGGAAATTCCTAACCAAAAAAGGAGAAAGGCGGGGCACCCTGGGTGGCTTAGCTGGTTCCGCACCTGCCTTTGGCTCAGGTCATGATCCCAGGGTCCTGGGATCTAGCCCCGCATGGGGCTCCCTGCTCAGTGGGGAGTCAGCTTCTCCCTCTCCCTCTGCCACTCCCCCTGCTTATGCTCTCTCTCTCTCTAATAAATAAATAAAATCTTAAAAAAAAAGAAGAAGAAGAAAGTCATTACAGCTCCTCGCCATTAACAGTGAGTAAGACACAGCTGATAAAAAGGGAGAGGAACAGGCTCTCATGGTTCTCTAAGAAGACTGAGCTCTTCCCTCCTGGTCAGGGAGGAAGAGCAAGGTTACTGAAACTCAAGCAGAAACAATACCAGTTGCATGTCTTCTATGCCAGCTAAACTAGACAGCAGAAAATTCAGCCCTCTCGGGGGCCACATGGCTTTAGTCCTGATGATGATCAAGGATGGCTATCCTAGAAACATACACTCTTCCAAAACTGAAACAAGAAGAAATAGAAAATTTGAACAGACCGATTTCTAGTAATAAAATTGAATGGGTAATGAAAAACCACCAACAAACAAAAGTCCAGGACCTGATGGCTTCACAGGTGAATCTACCAAACATTTAAAGAATGGTTAATACCTATTCTTCTCAAACTATTCCAAAAAGATAGAAGATGGAGAAAAGCTTCCAAATTCATCTTATAAGACCAGCATTACCCTGATACCAAAACCAGACAAAAACCTGAGGGGAAAAAAAACAAGCTGATATCTCTGCTGAACACAGAGGCAAAAACTCTTCAACAAAATACTAGCAAACCCAATCCAACAATACATGAAAAAAATCATTCACCACAATCAAGTGGGATTTATTCCAGGGATTCAAACATGGTTCAATATTCACAAACCAATCAATGTGATACATCATACTAACAAGAGGCAGGATAAAAACCATATGATCATTTCGTAGATGCAGAAAAAGCAACTGACAACATCCATTCATGATAAAAACACTCAACAAAGTGAGTTTAGAGGGAGTAATACCTCAACATAATAAAGGTCATATATGAAAAATCTACAGTTAACATCATACTCAATGATGTAAAACTGAAAGCTTTTTCTCTATGATCAGGAACAAGGCAAGGATGTTCACTCTCACCACTTTTATTCAACAAAGTACTAGAAGTCCTAGCTGCAGCAATCAGGCAAGAAAAAGAAATAAAAGACATATATTGCTGAGGAAGTGGGGTGCCTGGGTGGCTCACTCGATAAGTGTCCAGCTCTTGATCTCAGATCAGGTCTTGATCTCAGGGTCGTGAGTTCAAGCCCCACATTGGACTCCATGCTAGGCATGGAGCCTACATTTAAAAAAAAAAAATTGCTAAGGAAGAAGTAAAACTACTACTGTTTGCAGATGACATGACACAATATATAGAAAACACTAGAGACTCCACCAAAAAACTATTAGAACTGATACTGAATTCAGTAAAGTTGCAGGACACAAAATTAATATTCAGAAAACTTGCATTTCTATACACTGATAACAAAGTAGCAGAAAGAGAAATGAAAGTATCAATCCCATTTACAATTGTACCAAAAATAATAAAATACCTAGGAATAAACTCATCAAAAAGGTAAAACACCCATATTCTGAAAACTATAAGACATTCATGAAATAAAGATGACACAAACAAACAGAAAGATACACCATGCTCATGGACTGGAAGAATATTATTAAAATGTCCATACTAAAGCTATCTACAGATGCACTGCAATCCCTACCAAAATACCAATAGCATTTTTCCCAGAACTAGAACAAATAATCCTAAAATTTGTAGAGAACCACAAAAGACCTTGAATAACCAAAGCAATCTTGAGAAAGAAGAACAAAACTGG
The DNA here is from genome assembly GCF_037043125.1 of Eumetopias jubatus. Lineage (NCBI taxonomy): Eukaryota > Metazoa > Chordata > Mammalia > Carnivora > Otariidae > Eumetopias > Eumetopias jubatus. The sequence continues at coordinate 460,774 of NW_028274913.1, read as the reverse complement.
AGGTATCACAATCCCAGATTTAAAAATATACTACAAAGCTAAAGTAATCAAAATAGTACAGTACTGGCACAAAAACAAGAAACACAGGTCAACAGAACAGGACAGAGAGACCAGAACCAAACCCATATCTATATGGTTAATTAATCTACAACAAAGGAGGCAAGAATATACAATGGGGAAAAGACAGTCTTCTCAATAAATGGTGCTGGGAAAACTGGACAGCTACATGCACAAGAATGAAACTGGACCATTTTCTTACAACATACCCCAAAATAAATTCAAAACAGATCAAAGACCTAAATATGAGACCTGAAATCATAAAACTCCAGAAGCAAACAGAGCTAGTAACCTCTTGGAAATCACCTTAGCAACATAGTTGTGGATATGTCTCCTGAAGCAAGAGATACAAAAGTAAAAATAAACCATTGGGACTACACCGAAACAAAAAGCTTTTTGCACAGCAAAGAAAACCATCCACAAAACAAACAGTCAACTTAATGACTGGGAGAAGATATTTGGAGCAAATATCCAAAATACATAAAGAACTTACACAACTCAATACCAAAAAAACAAACACTCCAATTTAAAAATGGGCAGAGGACCTGAATAGACATTTTTCCAAAAAACACATACAGATAAGCCTATGTGAAAAGATGCGCAACATCAGGGAAATGCAAATCAGAACCACCTTACACCAAAAACAAACAAACAAATAAATACGACCTCACACCAGTCAGAATGGTTAGTATCAAAAAGACAAAAAATAACAAGTGTTGGTGAAGATGTGGAGAAAGAGGACCCCTTGTGCACTGTTAGTGGGAATGCAAATCAGTGCAGCCACTCTGTGAAACAGTATAGACGATCCTCAAAACATTAAAAAAAGAAATACCATATGATCCAATATTTGCACTACGGGGTATTTACCCAAAGAAAACAAAAACATTAATTTGAAAAGATGTCTATACTCATGTGTATTGCAGCATTTTCTACAACAGCCAAGATACAGAGACAACCCAAGTGTCTACCAATAGATGAATGAGTAAAGAATATGTGGCACATATATATATAAATAAAATAGAGTATTACTCAGCCATAAAAGAGAACGATATCTTGCCATTTGCAACAACATGGATGGACCTAAGGGTATTATGCTGAGTGAAATAAGTCAGACAAAGAAAGACAAAATACCATATGATTTCACTTACATGTGGAATCTAAAAAAAATGAAAAGCAAACAACCAAACAAAATGGACTCTTAAATACAGAAAATAAACTGGTGGTTGCCAGAGGGAAGGTGGGTAGGAGGATGGGTGAAACAGATAAAGGGCATTAAGAGGTACAAACTTCCAGTTATAAAGTAAGTCAGTCACTGAGATGAAAAGTACAGCATAGGAAATATAGTCAATAATATTGTAAAAATGTTATATGGTGACAAATGGTGACTACATTTATTGTCGTGAGCACTGGGTAATGTACAAAATTGTTGAATCAATAGGTTGTACACCTAAAACTAATATAACATTGTATGTTAACTATACTTAAATTTTAATTTTTTAATTAAAAAAAGGGCTAGGCATTTGGGAACTGAATTACCCGGTCACAAATAATCTAATAATGCTTTCAAAATACAATGTTAAAAGCTAAAATTCATAAATTCCAGGTATAAGATTTGAACCTAAATTCAAACTGGTACATTATAATCAAATGGTACTACCTAGTAGCTTTTCATTCAAGGCCGATAGGCTTCAACTATTTTAGGGTAACCAGAAGGAATGAGTATCATAAAAGAGTCATGGGTGCAAAGACGCTCAAGGACTGTTACCGTGAACACATATCTGACAAAATCTTGGCAGAGAAATGAGGAAACTATAATTGAGCCAATAATCTCATACCACAGCGAGAGCCAATAGACACTGCTTTATTTTAAGGTCACTAAATCAAAAAATAGAGATGTTAAGTATCCTTTAACATTACAAGCTAACCACTAAAATAAAATTAAAATTCTTCAAGTTACCCTAAGAGCCAGGAAAACAACAATAAAACAAAGAAAAATCCAGACTATGTAGTAAAAGACAGGAAGACACCAACATTATGAAAATAATAATACAACAGATTAAAGATGAAACACTAAAACCAAAATTGTAAATGAGACAAATGATTAAAAGAAAACTCTCACAGATACAGACATATCTAAAATAAAGTGACTCATGCGCTTGGGTGGCTCAGCTGGTTAAGCACCTGCCTTCAGCTCAGGTCCCTGACCCCAGACTTCTGGGGTGGAGCCCCGCACCGGGCTCCCTGCTCCACGGGAAGCCTGCTTCTCCCTCTCTTCCTTGCTCTCGCTCTCACTCTTCCTCTCAAAAAATCTTTTTAAAAAATGAAATAAAATAAAGTGACTCAAAAAGATTGAAAACAAAAGGATAAACAGAGACAAACCAGGCAGATACTAACAAAGAAGCTGTCGTTTTTTTTTTTAATAAGGTGTGAAGACAAAATAGGGTACTTTATGAACAACAGTATCACCCACAATGAAGAAAGAATCCTCATGTACCAAAAACACCAAGATAATTTTTCAAAACTGAGTATGAAAGGGAAAATGTAAACCACTACTTTAGTTGGGAGTCTTCAACTCACCATCAAAGAAAAAGCAAATGCAAACCAAATACATAATAATAAAAATGAATTTTTTTAAAGTAATAATATTGCTCCAGTAAATAAATGGCTTTATCATACTCAATGCTATATACCTATAAATCCATGTCCTGCCACCCCAATGTCCTAGCCCCTCACAACTACTGTTTTCTGTTTCTATGGATTTGCCTATTCCGGATATTTCATATAAATGAAAACATAATATGCGCCTTTTTGTGTCTGTCTTCTTTCCCTTAGCATAATGTTTTCAAGGTTCATCCATGCTATAGCATGTACCAATACATCCTTCTTCCAGACTTTTTACAAGAAAAATAAAACACTATGTAATTAAAAACACAGTGAATATTTTGTTGCTAGCAGCTGCAAGCATTCCTTTCAGATACATTTGCATATGTTCATTGTTTGTAACTGCAACAAACCACCTTTTAAAGAGATAAGAAAACAAAATTAGCAATATTCTATCTCCCAAACAATTAACATGACTTTGAAACACAAGCTGATATCCACTTTTCTATTATCGGCACCATCATAATAAATTGCCCTGTGTCCATCAACTTGTGCTTCAATAAAGGTAAAACAGTATTTCCTCATAAACATCTAACAGAGACCTTTAACAAGGAGTAAATATTCTGTTTTTCAAGATTATCACAGTAAATGTCAAATTCAGTAATGTCATCTACAATATTACACTTTATTACTTATTGAGATTTTTCAGATTCTGTCTAATCTTACATTGTATGTCACCAGCCAAAAGTTCTCTAAAAGAACTTTTAGAGACCCAGAGCATTTGACAAAATCCAATACCCATTTATGATAAAAGCTTCTGAGACCCAGACTCCAGCAAAACGTAAACGAAAGACAGCTTTACCTGAGAGAAGCTGCCACCAGAGCCAGCTGTCACTCACTTTGTCCTTCGTGTTCTACATCCCAAGCACAGCTATTCTACCCACAAAGCCCCCCTCTTCTGAACCCTCACAATACTCCTAGTTCACAGTATTTCAGCACAACCACTGATTTCCATTAAATGTTTCATGTAAATAAAATGTGTCTCCTAAAATTCTTATTATATATAGTTTAGGCACATTAAAGGTACTAATACAAACAGGAACTACCTTATACATCTCTTGAATCTTCCTGAGTGCCTAGATAAATAATTTTAAAATAAACAGAGTAAATTACAATCCTTCCCACTTCTGGTTCCTTAACCTCCATGAGGCCCAGTCACGGCAAAGGGGAGACACTTTGAATAGGATGAAAGACAGAAGTTTAAAATCGACTGGACTTGATTTTTCAGTATGTGAGAGTGACCATAAAACTATTAGATGAGCCAAAGTTGTCACCAAAGGAAGGGAACAGAGATCCAACAAAGGATCCTTGCGAGCAGCAGTGGGAGAAAATGAAACTGCTTTACAACTATTTCCTACCAAGTTTACCCACACAATAACCAGTTAAGTACGACCTCTGAACGATACTAAGTCTTCCTTCCAGGAGAGGAACAGCTCTCCACTAATTATCTTCTTTGATTTTTTTAAATCAGAGTAGTTTTCCTCATATAGATCAGGTACATGTTTTGTTAGCTTTATACCTAAGCACTTTTTTCTTCATGCTAATGTTAATGGTGTATTTTTAATTTCAAATTCCAATTTTTCATCCCGGTATACAGGACAGCAACGGACTTTTGTGTATTAACGTTGTATCTTAATGTCTTGCTATAATCTATTAGTCCCAGGAGTTCTATTGTTGTTATTAACTTTCTGGGATTGTCTACCTAGACTATCATGTCATCTCTGAATGAAGACAGTTTGCTTTTTCTCTCCCCAATTTGTAAACCTATCAGTTCCTTTCCTTTTCTCACTGCATTAGCTAGGACTTCCACAAAAAAGCAGTGATAAAAGGGGACATCCTTGCCTTGTTTCTGATCTTAGTTGGAAAGCTTTTGGTTTCTTCATTAGTGTGATATTAGCTGTAGATATTTTGTGGATGTTCTTTATCAAGTTGAGGAAGTTCCCCTCTATTCTTGGTTTATTGAGAGCTTTTATCATAAATGGGTATTGGATTTTGTCAAATGCTCTCTCCGATAGGATATTAATAGGATTATATGCTATTTCTTCTTGAGTCTGTTGATGTGATGGATTACACCAAGTGATTTCTGAATGTAGAACCAGCCTTGCATACTTGGAATAAATCCCACTTGGTCGTGGTGTATAATAATTCTTTTGATACGCTACTGCATTTAGTTTGCTAATATTTTCTTGCAGAACTGTGCATTTATGCTCACAACAGATACTGGTCTGTAGTTTTCCTTTATTGCAATGTTTTTGTCCAATTTTAGTATTAAGGTAATGCTGGCATCCTAGAATGAGCTAGAAGTGTTCGCTCTGCTTCTATTTTCTGTTCAAGATTACAGAGAATTGGTATCACATCTTCCTTAACCATTTGGTAGAATTCACTGGTGAAACCATCTAGGACTGTTTGGAAGGTCAATTGCTGATTCAATTTCTTTAAAAGATACAGGCCTACTCAGATTATCTGTTTCTCATTCTATTACACTTTATTTGATTTCTACCATTCCTTTGTTCTTAAAGTTTCCATCTCTTTGCTTACATTATCCATCTGTTCTTGCATATTGTACACTATTTCCATTACCACCCTTGGCATATTAATTAGTTATTTCAAATTCGGGCTTTATAAACCCCAAGTCTCTGTCATATCTAAATCTGCTTCTGATGCTTGCTTTGTATCTTTCAACTGTATATTTTGCCTTTTGGTTCTTAAATTTTTTCATTAAAAGTCAAGGCATTATAGGGGCACCTGGGTGACTCAGTCAGTTAAGCATGTGCCTTTGGCTCAGGTAAGATCCCAGGGTTCTGGGATCGAGCCCCACATCGGGCTACCAGCTCAGCGGGGAGCCTGCTTCTCCCTCTCCCTCTGGTGCTCCCCCTGCTTGTACTTTCTCTAACTGCCAAATAAATAAACAAACTCTTTTTTAAAAAAGACATTATACTAGAGGAGCTAGGGAAAAAACAGCAAATAAAGCCTAAACCCAGCAGGAGAAGAGAAATAATAAAGATCAGAGCAGAAATCAATGAAATAGAAACCAAAAGAACAGTAGAACACATCAACGAAACTAGGAGCTGGTTCTTTGAAAGAATTAACAAGATTGATAAACCCCAGGCCAGACTTATCAAAAAGAAAAGAGAAATGACCCAAATCAACAAAATCAGGAATGAAAGAGGAGAGATCACAACCAACACCAAAGAAATACAAACAATTATAAGAACATATTATGAGCAACTATACGACAGCAAATTAGATAACCTGGAAGAAATGGATGCATTCCTAGAGATGTATCAACTACCAAAACTGAACCAGGAAGAAATAGAAAACCTGAACAGACCTATAACCACTACAGAAATTGAAGTAGTCATCAAATATCTCCCAACAAACAAAAGCCCAGGGCCAGATGGCTTCCCAGGGGAATTTACCAAACATTTAAAGAAGAATTAATACCTATTCTCCTGAAACTGTTCCAAAAAATAGAAATGGAAGGAAAACTTCCAAACCCATTTTATGTGACCACCATTACCTTGATCCCAAAACCAAAGACCCCATCAAAAAGGAGAATTACAGACCAATATCCTTGATGAACACAGATGCAAAAATTCTCACCAAAATACTAGCCAATAGGATCCAACAGTACATTAAAAGGATTATTCACCATGACCAAGAGGGATTTATCCCTGGGCTGCAAGGCTGGTTCAACATCCACAAACCAATCAATGTGATATAACATATTAACAAAAGAAAGAACAAGAATCATTTGATCCTCTCAATAGATGCAGAGAAAGTATTTCACAAAGTACAGCATCCCTTCTCGATCAAAACTCTTCAGAGTATAGGGATAAAGGGTACATACCTCAATATCATAAAAGCCATCTATGAAAAACCTACAGAGAATATCATTCTCAATGGGGAAAAACTGAGAGCTTTCCCCCTAAGGTCAGGAACGTGGCAGGGATGTCCACTATCACCACTGCTTTTCAACATATTACTAGAAGTCCTAAACACGGCAATCAGACAACAAAATCAAAGGCATCCAAAACAGCAAAGAGGAAGTCAAACTCTCACTCTTTGCAGATGATATGATACTGTATGTGGAAAACCCGAAAGACTCCACCCCAACACTGCTAGAACTCATACAGGAATTCAGGAAAGTGGCAGGATATAAAATCAATGCACAGAAATCAGTGGCATTCCTATACACCAACAAGACAGAAGAGAGACAAATCAAGGAGTTGATCCCATTTACAATTGCACCCAAAACCATAAGATACCCAGGAATAAATTTAACCAAAGAGGCAAAGGATCTGTACTCAGAAAACTATAAAATACTCATGAAAGAAATTGAAGAAGACACAAAGAAATGGAAAAATGTTCCATGCTCATGGATTGGAAGAACAAATGTTGTGAAGATGTCAATGCTACCTAGAGCAATCTACACATTCAATGCAATCCCCATCAAAATACCATCCACTTTTTTCAAAGAAATGGAACAAATAATCCTAAAATTTGTATGGAACCAGAAGAGACCCCGAACAGCCAGAGGAATATTGAAAAAGAAAAGCAAAGCTGGCGGCATCACAATTCCGGACTTCCAGCTCTATTACAAAGCTGTCATCATCAAGACAGTATGGTCCTGGCACAAAAACAGACACATAGATCAATGGAACAGAATCGAGAGCCCAGAAATGGACCCTCAACTCTATGGTCAACTCATCTTGGACAAAGCAGGAAAGAATGTCCAATGGAAAAAAGACAGTCTCTTCAACAAATGGTGTTGGGAAAATTGGACAGCTGCATGCAGAAGAATGAAACTGGACCATTTCCTTACACCACACACAAAAATAGACTCCAAATGGTTGAAAGACCTAAATGTGAGACAGGAGTCCATCAATATCCTAAAGGAGAACACAGGTAGCAACCTCTTCGACCTCAGCTTCTTCCTAGCAACATCGCCAAATGCAAGGGAAGTAAGGGCAAAAATGAACTATTGGGATTTCATCAAGATAAAAAGCTTTTGCACAGCAAAAGAAACAGTCCACAAAACCAAAAGACAACCGACAGAATGGGAGAAAATATTTGCAAATGACATATCAGATAAAGGGCTAGTATCCAAAATCTATAAAGAACTCATCAAACTCAACACCCAAAGAACAAATAATCCAATCAAGAAATGGGCAGAAGACATGAACAGACATTTTTCCAAAGAAGACATCCAAATGGCCAACAGACACATGAAAAAGTGCTCAACATCACTCAGCATCAGGGAAATCCAAATCAAAACCTCAATGAGATACCACCTCACACCAGTCAGAATGGCTAAAATTAACAAGTCAGGAAACGACAGATGTTGGAGGGGATGCGGAGAAAGGGGAACACTCCTACACTGTTGGTGGGAATGCAAGCTGGTGCAACCACCCTGGAAAACAGTGTGGAGGTTCCTAAAAATGTTGAAAATGGAGCTACCATACGATCCAGCAATTGCACTACTGGGTATTTACCCCAAGGCTACAAATGGAGGGATCCGAAGGGGTACGTGCACCCCGATGTGTATAGCAGCAATGTCCACAATAGCCAATCTGTGGAAAGAGCCAAGATGTCCATCGACAGATGAATGGATAAAGAAGATGTGGTATATATACACGATGGAATATTATGCAGCCATCAAAAGGAATGAGATCTTGCCATTTGCAACGACGTGGATGGAACCGGAGGTTGTTATGCTGAGTGAAATAAGTCAATCAGAGAAAGACATGTATCATATGACCTCACTGATATGAGGAATTCTTAATCTCAGGAAACAAACTGAGGGTTGCTGGAGTGGTGGGGGGTGGGAGGGGTGGGGTGGCTGGGTGATAGGCATTGGGGAGGGTACGTTCTATGGTGAGCGCTGTGAATTGTGCAAGACTGTTGAATCACAGATCTGTACCTCTGAAACAAATAATGCAATATATGTTAAGAAAAAAAAAAGAAGATAGCAGGAGGGGAAGAATGAAGGGGAGTAAATCGGGGGAGACGAACCATGAGAGATGATGGACTCTGAAAAACAAATTGGGGGTTCTAGAGGGGAGGGAGGTGGGGGAATGGGTTAGCCTGGTGATGGGTATTAAAGAGGGCACATTCTGTGTGGAGCACTGGGTGTTATATGCAAACAATGAATCATGGAACACTACATCAAAAACTAATGATGTAATATATGGTGATTAACATAACAAAACTAATGATGTAATGTATGGTGATTAACATAACAAAATTTAAAGAAAAAAAAGACATTATATAGAGGGTAAGAGGAACTAGGGTAAATAGGTCTTCAGTGAGGTTTATGTTTATCTGGCTGTGAGCTGGGCTGTTTACTGTTTGATGAAGCTGTAGGAGCCAGAGGCTAGAATGTCCTCTAGGGTGCTTGGTTTTGTCTCCCCTGTTGCCTCTGGTTTTCTATAGACTTCCTCTTAAAGAGAGTCTGAGCCTTGCAGTTCTTTTAGCTGTAATCCCCTGTTATTATACAGAAGCCTGACTGATATGGTAGAAAGGGGTGGTTCTGGTAAAAACAATTTCCCTCGAGAGCAGGCCTTTTGTCAAGGTGAACAAAATGTTCTGGTTATTTTCCAGAATGGTTACTTTCCCTCCCCCCTGCCAGAAGCACTAGGGGACTTTTTTTTTTTTTTTTTTACCTGAGAACCCAATAGAGCTCTTAGAAGTAAAACTCATTAAAGTGTAGAAGCACCCCCTATGAAGACTAGACCTCTGGAGGTTCAAACTCTGGTTAGTCCACACTAAACCTCCATCAATTAATTAATTACAGCTTAAGTGTTCCTACCAGTACTAGCTACTTAGCAGGCTTCTGCTATATAGGCTTTTGTTCTGGGTAAGCTATGATTCTAGGTACCCACCTCTCTTTCCAGTTTTCAAGGCAGCAATGTGCCCTATGATCTCAATTCTCTGACGAATCTAAGAAGAGCTGCTGATTTTCCAGTTCTTCAGCTTTTCTCACTATTGGGAGTTTGGGAATGATGACTCCAAGCTCTTTTCAAATTGGACTGGAAACCAGAAGTCACCTATATGTTTTATTGTTTTAGCTCTTAGCTTTAGGTCTTTGATTTACTTGGAAATTATTTTTTGTGTATGGTGTATATGATGTAAAATACTGTTTTAAAAATACTTATTCTCTTGGAGAACTCTCTTGGATTCATCATTTGGCAGCTGCTTGGGATCTTCCTCTGATATGCAGTCTCTGCATAGACTTAATCCAGATGAGTTATGCCAGGGCTTCTTTCTAACTTATTCTGTTTTACTTTTAATTTTAAATATAAGTTTCTGGTTGGCAGAGTAAACATTATTTTAATCATTTTTTAAAAAAACACAAGGTGTAAGATCATAATGGAAAGTGCTTTCTCCCCCACTTTAATACTAAGTAGTTTGGAATGATCTATCCTTTAATCTCTTAATGTGCCTATTTTTTTTAAAGAGAAAGGAATTCAGTTATTACAATGTTCCAATTAAATTAATATAAGCATTTCCTACTAAGGCAACTTATAATAGAAAACAAGCATTACTTGTAAGAGGCTATTCAAATTGTGTTGATTATGTAATTATTTCTGTGCTTATGTATTTTTTGGCAGTTAGTCTAAAAGAGAGTTCCTCCACCCTGGCACTCTTAACATTTTAGGCCAAATAATTCCTTGTTGCTGTGAGGGTCCTTGCAATGTAGGAGTTTAGTATCATCTTGGTCCTCTACCCACTAGATGCCAACACATAATCCACCCCTCAAGTTGTTACACTACTACATGTTTTCTGGGGGGGTGGGGAGGGGACCCAGTTGAGAACCAGTGGTCTAAGAAATGAATGCTAAATGTGGAAAAAAGAAATAATGTAAAAATTATATTACTTCGTTTTAATTTTTTCAAATAATGTAAATTTTCAAGTGAAGGAATGGAAGCTAAATCTCTAAGGAATGACTTAAAAACTGTTGTGTCATTGTGCAAGACTGTTGAATCACAGATCTGTACTTCTGAAACAAATAATGCAAGATATGTTAAGAAAAAAGAAAAAGAAGAAGATAGCAGGAGGGGAAGAATGAAGGGGAGTAAGTCGGAGGGGGAGACGAACCATGAGAGACGATGGACTCTGAAAAACAAACCGAGGGTTCTAGAGGGGAGGGGGGTGGGGGGATGGGTTAGCCTGGTGATGGGTATTAAGGAGGGCACGTTCTGCATGGAGCACTGGGTGTTATGCACAAACAATGAATCATGGAACCCTACATCAAGAACTAATGATGTAATGTATGGTGATTAACATAACAATAACATATATATATATACATACATATATATATATATATATATATATATATATACATTGTTGTGTCAGAGATATACATGCATGTGATATACAGACCTCAAGGAAAGACTGCCAGGGGCGCCTCGGTGCCTCGGTTGGTTAAGTGGCCGACTCTTCGTTTCTGCTCAGGTCATCATCTTGGGGTTGTGAGATCAAGCCCCACATCAGGCTCCGCATTCAGCGTGGAGTCTACTTGAGATCCTCTCTCTCACTCTCCCTCTGCCCCTCCCCCTGCTCACACAAACTCTCTCTCAGGAAAAAAAGTATTAAAAAAAAAAAACTTCCATCCAACTCTCCTCCATAGGCAATCTGTTGTTTTCCTAAGCCATTTCCGTAATACTAGGAAATGTTTCAGTTTACTGACATTAACAATATATACTGACTACCCAATACAGAAGTTCAGAATTTACCGATTAGCTTTCTGATACTGAGGATTTACGCCAATCAATGACTATTACCACTACTACCTGTCTTCCACTTCCTCCTCTGGCATTTATTATATTATTACTCTTTGTTATTCTCTTGGGTAACCCGCTAAGGATTTAAATCTTTACTTCTTGTCTTACCAGTTTATTCCCAAAGGTGTAGCTGACAGATGTCTTCCTGCTCCTAAATTCTCTAGTAGCTGCTATTACATTATTGTGATTATTAACATCATAAGTAGTAAAAAAAAAAAAAACTAATTATCTAACAATAGATGAATGGTTCTCTTTAGTTTTTCATGGTTTAAGATAATGAGACAAAGAAAATTTTAATGCATACAAGTCACATTTTTACACAAATGCAATATAAATTCCCAGGAATAAGGTTATTGAATCATAGTGTATAAATACTCCATCATATTGCTTTCCAGCATGGTTATTAGAATCCATTTTATTTTGTTCATATTGAAAATAGTGTTATTTTTTTCCCAATTACATAAATAAAAATCCTTACTAAAAATTCAATCAATTCAGGGGCACTTGGCTGGCTCAGTGGGTAGAACACGCAACTCTTCATCTCAGGGTTGTAAGTTCAAGCCCCACAGTGGGTATGGAGATTACCTAAAAATAAAATTTTTTTAAAAAATCTAATGTATTCAAAGAAGTATAAGGAAGAAAGTAAAAATATGAAATTCCACATTTAGTATAATCCTTCCTGTTTTTTTTTTTAAGATTTTATTTATTTGAGAGAGAGAGAACGAGAGATAGAAAGCACGAGAGGGAAGAGGGTCAGAGGGAGAAGCAGACTCCCCGCTGAGCTGGGAGCCCGATGTGGGACTCGATCCCGGGACTCCAGGATCATGACCTGAGCCGAAGGCAGTTGCTCAACCAACTGAGCCACCCAGGTGCCCCTTCCTGTTCTTTTTAAAAAATATTTAAGTAATGGGCGCCTGGGTGGCTCAGTTGGTTAGGCGACTGCCTTCGGCTCAGATATTCATAATACTAAAGACAAAAAAGGATTATTACATGAGTAATACTCCAAATGGCTGAAAGACCCAAATGTGAGACAGGATTCCATCAAAATCCTAAAGGAGAACACAGGCAGCAACCTCTTCGACCTCAGCTGCAGCAACTTCTTCCTAGAAACATCGCCAAAGGCAAGGGAAGCAAGGGCAAAAATGAACTATTGGGACTTCATCAAGATAAAAAGCTTCTGCACGGCAAAAGAAAGAGTCAACAAAACCAAAAGACAACCGACAGAATGGGAGAAGATATTTGCAAATGACATATCAGATAAAGGGCTAGTATCCAAAATCTATAAAGAACTTACCAAACTCAACACACAAAGAACAATGATTCAATCAAGAAATGGGCAGAAGACATGAACAGACATTTTTCCAAAGAAGACATCCAAATGACCAACAGACACAAGAAAAAGTGCTCAACATCGCTCGGCATCAGGGAAATCCAAATCAAAACCTCAATGAGATACCACCTCACACCTCATAGAATGGCTAAAATTAACAATTCAGGAAACAACTGATGTTGGCAGGATGTGGAGAAAGGAGAACCCTCCTACACTGTTGGTGGGAATGCAAGCTGGTGCAACCACTCTGGAAAACAGTATAGAGGTTCCTCAAAAAGTTGAAAATAGAGCTACCCTACGACCCAGCAATTGCACTACTGGGTATTTACCCCAAAGATACAAACGGAGGGATCCGAAGGTGTATGTGCACCCCGATATTTATAGCAGCATTGTCCACAATAGCCAAACTACGGAAAGAGCCAAGATGTCCACTGACAGATGAATGGATAAAGAAGATATGGTGTATATAGACAATGGAATATTATACAGCCATCAAAAGGAATGAAATCTTGCCATTTGCAACAACGTGGATGGAACTGGAGAGTATTATGTTGAGCGAAATAAGTCAATCAGAGAAAGACATGTATCATATGACCTCACTGATATGAGGAATTCTTAATCTCAGGAAACAAACTGAGTGTTGCTGGAGTGGTGGGGGGTGGGAGGGATGGGGTGGCTGGGTGAAAGACAGTGGGGGAGGGTACGTGCTATGGTGAATGCTGTGAATTGTCTAAGACTGTTGAATCACAGACCTGTACCTCTGAAACAAATAATACATTATATTATACATATAATACATTATATGTTAAAAAAAAGAAGATAGCAGGAAGGGAAAAATGAAGGGGGGGAATTGGAGGGGGAGACAAACCATGAGAAACTATGGACTCTGAGAAAGAAACTGAGGGTTCTAGAGGGGAGGGGGGTGGGGGGATGGTTAGCCTGGTGATGGGTATTAAAGAGGGCACGTTCTGCGTGGAGCACTGGGTGTTATGCACAAACAATGAGTCATGGAACACTACATCAAAAGCTAATGATGTGATGTATGGTGATTAACATGATAAAAAAAAAGAGTATATGAGGATTCACCGTGCTATTTTTGCAATGTTTCTATCACTCTGAATTAATTTTAAAAAATCAAAAAAAAGATTTTATTTATTTGTCAGAAAGAGAGAGAGCACACAAGCAGGGGGAGCAGCAGGCTCCCCGCTGAGCAGGGAGCCCAATGCAGGACTCGATCCCAGGACCCTGGGATCATGATCTGAGCCAACAGCAGATGCTTAACCAACTGAGCCACCCAGGCATCCCTAAGGTAGGTGTTATAATTCCTATTTTCACAGACAAGAAAAGAAACATTAAGGTTCCAAGAGATTAAGGAACTCACCCAGTAGCACACAGCTAGTAAATAGCAAATATATGACTGGAACCTACACTGCCCCAATCCAAACCCAACAAATCTACCTCCTTGTTCAGCTTTCAGCACTGTTGTGCAATAAAGAGAAGCTCAGGCTCTCAATAAGTTAAAATTTGGAGTTTTGAAAGAAAGTATTACACTATGAATAACAACGGTATAGGCCTCAATAATACATCTGATATTCAAATATACAACATCAATAAACTCATCCATGAATCCCATAGAATCACTATAGAATCATGAATTAGCATGCTAGTGAAACAATCCTGCTTGCAGTCCTGGATGGCCAGCTTTTTGTCAAATTCCATATTTAGTTATGGTGCTCTTTGAAAAATACACAGATTTGAGAAAAATTAAAATACTGTTAGATGAATGACTTCTAAAGGCCAAAAACTGTACTTTAAAGACTATGTGGGGCAGGTGGCACCTAGGTGGCTCAATCGGTTAAGCATCTGACTCTTGGTTTCGGGTAAGGTCATGATATCAGGGTCATGAGATCAAGCCCTGTATCAGGCTCTGTGCTGGGAGCCTGCTTAAGATTCTTTCCCTCTGCCTCTGCCCCTCCCCCCCCACTCTCTCCTTCTCTCTCTAAAAAAAATTAATTTATTAAAGGATATGTGGAATGTTCCTGAAGCCTAAGCCCCGAAGACATGTGAAAAACTGATATTAAGTATCAGAATACTTTAACAATTCTATCTAGAGAATCTATGGCCTACACAACTGAAACACAAGTTTTATTATGAGTACTGCCACAAAAAGACCCACAAAGAAAAGAAAATGATATTTTATTCCCTCTCCAACTTCAAGTTCCCCTCACACAATTTGAAGTCCATGCAAATTTAATTATACAAAGCTTTTTAAAAAAAAAAAATTTCTGGCACCACCAAATTTCAAGTCACTGCTGGTGGCGATGGGTCAGCAATGGAAAGACAAGTAAAGTGGGATGACAGAGAAGTAGTTTTTACAATGTCACCTCGGGAAGGCAAATCCGAGCTGCAGAGGGACCGCACTACCATCTGTGGGGGCAGGAGAAAAACAGGAACATAAAAGATAACAAGTGCTCTGACACAGAGCTAGGGTTCTCCACGCAGCAATCAGGAAAAGTCACCCAAAGCATCCCCCACCTCCAGCACACAAGTTCTTCTGTGCCAGTGGAATGATAGTGAGGAGTTGGGTCCCAGGAGTCAACAACTCTGAGCCAAAAATCAGAAAGACATCTGGATGAAAGAACAGACATAAGGAAATACTTCTCATAATGCATATTATTCAAAACAATCCAAAATGCATCACAAGGATCCCACTGAAATTCTAGGGAAGGGGATTCTGAAAATTCTAACATACAACAGATAACAGATATTAACTGTAAAATCAGAATTTATTGTCTTTATTGTGTACCCTTTTTGAACTGTTTCATCTTAAGTGTTAAAACATTTACAAGGGCTTTCAAAGATAAATTCTGAACTTTATCACCTCATGTGTGTTTTTTCTTATGATGTCTTAAGTTCTTTGAATTATCTTACCACCAAGGTTTTCAGAAAATTAACCTATATTACTATATTTGTATATAATCTTCAAAACCATATCATGAGTAAATATCTACAATTACCTTCTACAAATACAGTGCAGAATAAAACAAAAGCATACAGCTCTCAGAGTATATTCTATCCTACTGTATAAAATTAGCTTGGAAACAAAAGGAAAACTAACACTAGAAATCGTCCTGAAATGATACGGCATTCTTTGGATGCCTATACCTCTCAGGAAATGTACTTCCAATTATCACTTAAGATGGAAAGAATAAAAAGAAAAAAAAAATCTTACATGCAATCAGAAATGCCTCAGTCTCCTTCAACCCCAAGTAAAAAACTAGAGAGAAGTGAAGTATACTCACAAGGAGAGCGGTGAAGGTCAAAGCCTCCTGATAAAGGATTCTGAGTGGCTGCTGTAACCAACTACCGCAACTGAGCACCTAACGTAAATTTATTACCTCATAGTTCTAAAGGTCACAAATCCAACATGGGTATCACTGGCTAAAATCAAGATGTCAGCAAGGCTAGTTCCTTCCGTGATGTGGACTCTAGGGAGAATCCATTTTCTTGACTTTTCCAGCTTCTAGAGGCTATTCAATTTCCTTACCTGCAGAGTGCTTCACTCCACCCTCCGCTTGTTGTCACATCTCCTTCTCTGACTCTGACTCTCCCACCTCCCTCTTAAAGGACCCTTGCGATTACACTGCATTCACCCAGATAACCTAGGACCATCTCTCCCTTAACACAATCACAGCTGCAAAGCCCTTCTGCCATTTATGATAACATACAGGTTCCAGAGATTCCCACACGAACATCTTCATGGGCTACTGTGCCACCTCCCAGAAGTTCATTTAATCCAGTTTAGCAAAATCAAATACAAAGAATCCTCTATACCTCTATCCCGTTCCTTTTTGCTCACCTATGTTATAAAGTCAATATATGTCAGCTATTGGATTTGTATCTACTATGCCGTTCAACTGTAAGACTTTACGGAACACACTGAGAAAGAGAAAAGCAGCCCCTGACATCTGGAAGCCCTGCTACTATCAGCTAGGCCTTGTTGCTACAAACTGGCTAGCAGCTCAGAGTGAGGCACTCACAGCTAGGTCTTGATGATTCTCCTCTTGAAAATAAACAACTTCAGAGAACATCAACATCAGAGAAGGGCACTCTGTGACCATAATGGACAAAGAATAAACATCACTCTGTAATCATGCCTGAACAAAGCCAAAAACATGAATACCATCCAAATCATAAAAATGACTAAATATCTCCCCACCATGGCTTACATGAATGACTTGCTTCTTATTAACAATAAGTTTTAAGTTCAACCCACCCAGTCTTCTTTCCTTCTATATAAGATTAAGATACTCAATCATAGAATTATCTCTGCTTCCTAACAGCATCCAATACAAATCAAAGCCCCATTTCTTTGAACTCTTTCCAAATCACCCCACACAAGCCCAAATCCTATTTTTAAAAGTTCCTTTCAAATGCTCTCTTATTGAAACACCCCACAATTCCCAATGGTGTGCATTTTCCCTTACTGCAACATGCAATCAACCCAACTTGTCCAACTACCAGTATATTCCTGGTGGTCTTTGGCTGGAGAGCAGTGACAAAGCTCAGAAAAAACTTACAGACCTCCAGACACCTGCATTTCAAATTTAGATACAAGACTGATGATTGGCTCCCATCTTCTGCCCGACCTCTATTCTCAAGAGGGAAGGGCTAAAGTTTTTATCTGCAGTACATGGAGTGAGCCATGGAGATGAAGGCAAGACCCTGGTAGAAAAAGGCAGGTAAACTGACCTAGGGAAGCAGTAGAGAGAGCATGATTCCTGGCATCTCCAGTATATCCCCACTCTATGTGGCCAAAAGGAAGCCAAGAAAATTAGAGGGTCCTAAAATCTCCCCTGTTGTAAAAGTCCTAGTGAACCCCAGAACTGCACCAAAAATACTACACCAAGTTAGGGAGCTTAAACCATAGCCAGAATAAGGAAGAATTTAAATTGTGCAGCTAGACCCCAAAATTCCCTGCCAGCTAGTTTCACCAGTTCTCCTTGGTCCTTTCATTAGCCTTACAACAAGCATTTTATGTAACCAATCTAGCTGGATCCGACATAACCCTGTTATGGTGGAGATTTAAACTTTATAAGACTGTAAATATAGTACAGGCTATGAAATCAGCCTGCCTGGATTCAAACTCTCGTTCCATCACACACTGACTATGCCGCCTTGGCTACATGCTGCGAAATACCTACTTCATATGCTTGTTGTGAAACTCAAATGAGATACCTAGTAAGCACTCAATAAATGTTATTTATTATTAATTTAATGAAGGGATTATGAGGCTATTTTGGTACTGTTATGTATTACTCTGTGACCATTTTAAAGTAACAGCTATATCAGTGAAAGTGGCAACATAAGAAAACCATTTGGAACGTACCATCTAAGTAAATGCACTTGAAGAATAGAGTACTGGGGTGCCTGGGAGGCTCAGTCAGTTAAGCGACCAGCTCTTGATCTCAGCTCAGGTTTTGATCGCAGGGTTGTGAGTTCAAGCCCCATGCTGGGCTCCGTGCTAGGTGTGGAGCCTACTTAAAGAAGAGATGGACCAAAAGACAAGTGATGCTGTGCAACTATGGCAGGTATAAAGAACAGGAACATATAAATTACTCTCCATATTTCAGTTCTCCTGCTGGATACTTAACAAGCTCGAGTCAGTGGTTTAGTATCCTGGGTAACAGTTCATGTGTGCATACTATTTAAAAATAGGTTAATCAAAAGCAGGTCACACATGAACCAATGAAAAATTTGTGTATGAACCAAGGATTATAATTAATCCAATTCTGTGCACCTGAAGTTCAAAATAAAAAGGAAAAAAAAAAGCCAGCAACAGGAAGAAAGAAAATAGATCATTGCCACCTGGTTAATAGGTTTTAGCTACGTAATCATTGAAGTAATTGACAAGAGAACTCAGATATTCATAATACTAAAGACAAAAAAGGATTATTACATGAGTATTTATAAGTTAAACACTACACAATATACAAAAATTAACTCAAAATGGATCAAAGACCCCAAATGTAAGAGTTAAAACTCTTAAGAAGAAAACATAGATAGAAATCTTCATGACATTAGATTTGGTGATGATTTCTTTAATATAACACCAAAAACACAGGCAAAAAAAGAAAAAAAAGATGTATAAAATGAACTTCATCAAAATTAACAACTGCGGTGCATCAAAGAACATCATCAATAGAGTAAAAGGCAACCCACAGAATGGGAGAAAATATTTGCAAATTGATATTTAATAAGGGATTAATATCCAGAATATATAAAGAACTCCTGAAAGTCAACAACAAAACAACCCAATTCAAAACGGGCAAAGGATTCAAATAGATATTTCTCCAAAGAAGATATACAAATGGCCAGGAAGAACATAAAACAGTGCTCAACATCACTAACCATCAGGGAAATGCAAATAAAAGCCACAATGAGATACCACTGCACACCCGTTAGGATAACAATTATATTTTAAAACAACACGTGTTAGTGGAGAAACTGGAATCCTGGAGCGCTGCTGGTGGGACTGTGAAATGGTACAGCCACTGCAGCAATTTTTCCCAAAAAAATTAAACGTAGAATTTTTTTATATGATGCCACAATTCCACTTCTCGGTATACACATACCTAAAAGAACTGAAAGCAAGATTTCCAAGAGGTATTTGTATTTGTACACCTGTGTTCATAGTAGCACTATTTACAAAGGCCAGGAAACAACCCAAATGTCCAGTGATGAATGAATGGGTAAACAAAATAGGGTTATGTCCATACAAGTGAATATCATCCAATGTCAAAAAGGAAAAAAATTCGGACACATGCTACGAGATGCATGAAACCTGAAAACCTTATGCTGATTGAAATAAGCCATACATGAGAGGACAAATACTGTACGAGTCCACTTATATGATAACTGGAATAGTCAGATTCATAGAGACATAAGTAGAATGGTGGTTACCAAAAGCCGGAAGAAGAAAGGAATGGTAAGTTAATGACTCATGGGGACAGTTTCAGCTTGGAATAACAGCAAAGTTCTAGAGATGTGCAGTGGTGACGGTTGCACAAGATGTGAATGTACTTTATGCCACTGAATTGTACACTTAAAAATGTTAACCACATGCGATGTATACTGTATCAGAAAGGTAAAACTTACAGCATTACATGGCAAAACCAAAAAAGAGTTAACTAAGAATTGGCAGCATGTCCTAGAAAAAACTCAAGTATCTATGTTCACTCTAAATATGAATAATTTGAGAAAAGAATGCCAAAGACGGGAAACCCAGTGAACGTGCTCACTTCTGCACAGCTTCTGTAGAGGGTGGAGTACGTTCACCACCCAGAGGTGCTGGCTCAGAGGAAGCTGGGGTGACAAGGGGCAGAACTAAGGAACTTTAAAATCAGTGCCAAAACTAAGTCGTTTTCAGAGTGGCAAAGGTAATAAAGCTCCTGGCTACTATAACATGAGTCTTTTTCTCAATCCAAATGACAGAATATCTAATTAATTAAAAAGTAAAGCCGAAAACAAATAGCTCAATGGAACAGCATGGATTACAAAATTAAACCCCACGATTATAGTTACCTAAGTCATGACAAAGGTCCTAAATGGTGCTAAAGCAACTGGACATCCAGGTGGGGGGAAAAAAAAAGACTCCTACCTCAAAACATACACAAAAAATAAATTCCAGATGAACTGCAGATCTAAATGGGTGGAGAGGATCAATAAAGCATTTAAAGAAAACACAGAGAATACCTTCATAATTTTGGAATAGGCAAAGATTTCTTAAACAAGACACAGAAAGAACTGACCAGAAAACAATTTCTGTTAAAGTGAACTATATGAAAATTAAGAATTTCTCCTCAGAAGATATATCACTGAGTGTTAAAGCATCCACAAAATGGAAAAAAAATTGCAATACATATATTCGACCAAACTATCCTATTCGGAAAACATAAAAGTTGCAAATTAATATTTAAGAGATTAAAGGACTAATTTAAAAATGGGGACAAGACTTGAAGATGCTTCACAAGAGTGGCAAATGACCGTAAGTATATGAAAAGGTACTCAAATTCATGAATCGTCAGGGAAGTGCGAACACAGTTTTTGTGCAGTAAATATGAGACGCTTACTGCAATGGCTTACTTTAGAAGAACATGCTGAGCGTCGGTAAAGAGCAGCCAGCGGGCCCGGCGCGGAGCTGCGGGAGGGCACCGCGGCCGCGCACCCGGGAACCGGCAGGCAGGGGTCCCTCTCCGAGGCACAGCCCCGACCAGAGGCGCACACGGCCGGGCACCAGAAAACACGACGCGCTGCAGCCCAGGCCGGGGACTGCCGGAGCGCCCGTCGCGAGGGCGGAGAGCGGCTACAGCCACACGGCCACTCGCTCAGAGCGCTCTCTACCGCAAGCTACGACTGCGGCGGTCCCCCGGCTGCAGGGTCCAGAAGGGCCCGAAGGAGGCAACGCCACGGCAGAACTTTCCCAGCCGCGGCGAGGGTCGCGGCCGAGCGCGGGGCTGACGGGCGGGCCGGCCGCTGGGCGAGGGGACGCGAACACGTACAACGGGCCCCGGGCCGGTACGAGACACAGAGCCGAGCACACTCCGCGCCGCGCGGCGGAAGGCAACCACAGCGGACGTCCCGGCGGCGCCGCAGCGACGGAACAGGGAGCCCCCGCGCCGCCGCCCGCGCCGCCGGGCTCCCCACGCAAACCCGCAGGGCTGAGCCAACGGCGCTCGGCAGTCCGCACAGCCCGCGCCGCGGCCGGGCCGGGCCCGCCCCCGGGTCCCGACGCGCGCTCCGAGAAGGGCGCCGAGGGGACCACGCAGGTGCTCCCCGCCGGGAGGTCCGCCCGCCCGACGGCACGGCGCTGCGCCCCCCGGAGCTCCGGCGCGGGGGGCCCGTGGAGGAGGCGGGGGCTCAGGGCAGGGGGCACCCCGCACCGAGGGCGGGGGGCCCGTGGAGGAGGCGGGGGGAGGGGCGGGAGGGGCGGGAGGGGCGGGGGGCGTGGCCGAGGGCGGGGGGCGCCGGGCGCGGCGGGGGGAGGGGCGGGAGGGGCGGGGGGCGTGGCCGAGGGCGGGGGGCGCCGGGCGCGGCGGGGGGAGGGGGGGAGGGGGCGGGGGGCGTGGCCGAGGGCGCGGGGCGACGGGCGCGGGCCGACTCACCGTGGTCTCCCGCACTTGGCTGTGGAAGTGCTGTTCCCGCGCCGACATCTCGTCCTGCTCCTCCATCCTCCCTCATGCCCGCCGCCGCGCCGCCCGCATCCGCGCGCTCCGCCGCACCATCGCCCGCCGGTCCGGGACGGGAGCGGACTGACAGCGGGCCGCCGTCCGCAGGGTCGGCTACCGCGACCCCCGCCGCCGCCGCCTCGGCCCCCTCGACCGCCTCAGCCGCCTCAGCCGCCTCAGCTGCCGCCCCAGCCGCCGCCTCAGGCGAAGCCGCTCTAGCTGCGGAGGGCGGGCGCGGGGCGGGGCTGGGGCGGGACCTGACGTCAGAGGAAGACGCTTTTGCGTCAGAGAAGCGCGCCGTGACGTCTGCGAACGGGAGCCGCCGAGGGGCGTGGCCTACTGGGGAGAGGAGGCGGGGCCACGCCCCCAGGAAGTGGAGGCCGGAGCCAGGCTGTCAGGAGCAGTACCCGGCCCGGTGGGGACGGGGCGCGGGTCGGTTTGCTGGAACGGGTTCTTCCCTCTGTCGCAGTGGCAGGTGGGCGGCCGGCCACAGTCTCGGTGCAGTTGTTCCCGGCAGAAGGGAATCATCGTGGCCCGGCGCCCGGCCCCGCCGGCAGAGCACTGCGCAGGGTCAAGCCGGTCTCCCACGAAAACTTGGGCTCGGCCAAAGCGGGTCAAAGGCCAGGAAGGACTGGCTTCGGACACGTTTTGGGCGGACCCCTGGAACCCTGGCTTCTGTGGCTCTGCTAACGGGTTTGCCCGCTCGGGAAGCGTAGATAGCCCTGAATGTGAGGCCCTTGCCAACTCGGTAGAGTCGCCTCCCTGCCCCCGGGGTGTTTTACGACCCCCCGGAGACCCTCAGCAGACGTTGATATTAGGGACCTCCAGACCTACCGAACACAGTCATTCATCCCCATGGTACGTTCAGTATCTTTTTTGGATTTTTTGGATTCTTGCCATGAAAAAAGTTTGAAGGAATATTTATCATTTCACTTTTGGATTTATTTGACTATAAAGAAGTCATTTAAATTGCTATTGGCTGTGTGATTTGGGGGGTCATCTCTAATCGAAAATTCTAAGGAAGTAAAAATACCTAGAAATTGCCTTCAAATTATTTTAATGATATATGTGCATTTAGATTTTTCAGTATCTTTTGCAATTTTGAATTAAAAATGTTTTCATGACTCAAAAAAAAATGTTTTTAAGGTCTCCAAAAATCGTGTCAACCCCATATACTGTGCTTATGATGCAGTAGGCTGTAAACGGTTGGTAGTGGGAGGACTCAGAACATGAGGTTTGTTCTGAGGGAGTGCCCCTGCAGCCATCGGCTGATTAGAAACCAGGAATGCTTCCAACTGCTTAAATGCAGTGTTCACTTTTATTTTGAAAATGTCTCAGAATCCAAAAGAACCAGGGAAAGACAAAGTATCTGAGTCTGTTTTTCGAGACACCCGGATTCTGAGAGCTGGGTTAAATACTTGTCCAAAATGCTCTGCATAACTTCTGGGTTAATCTCTCCAGATCAGAGGGTAAGCAGATCAGATTTTAAGATGTAAGGTATTTAGGCGCATTCCACAAAGTGGGTGCATGTATTTCTGCTCTTTCTAACCCAACCTCCAAGC
Source organism: Eumetopias jubatus (assembly GCF_037043125.1). NCBI lineage: Eukaryota > Metazoa > Chordata > Mammalia > Carnivora > Otariidae > Eumetopias > Eumetopias jubatus. Next base: position 437,148 of record NW_028274913.1, on the reverse strand, counting down.
ATGTAGAACTTTATGTTTTCTTCATCCCTTAGCCCAGGGTAGGAGGCTTCAAAAATGGCCAGAACCTCACCCCTCCCTATACGCCTCCTGTTTGCCTTGCCGTGTTGCCCCTCCTTCCATCAAGAAGTGGTGTTGGGGCGCCTGGGTGGCTCAGTCATTGAGCATCTGCGTTCGGCTCAGGTCATGATCCCAGGGTCCTGAGATAGAGCCCTGCATCAGCAGAAAGCCTGCTTCTCCCTCTTCCATTCCCCCCGCTTGTGTTCCCTCTCTAGCTGTCTCTCTCTGTCAAATAAATAAAATCTTTTTAAAAGGAAGGGAGGGAGGAAGGAAGGAAGGAAAGAAAGAAAGAAAGAAAGGGAAGGAAATGGAAGGGAAGAAGGGAAGGGAGAGGAGAAATGGTGTTTATTTTCCACCCCCTTGAATCTGGGCCTGAACAGGTGACTTGCTTTGGCCAGAAGGACAGCAGAAGCTATGAAGCTACTTTGAAAAGTGCTTGTGCATCAGGGCTGGTCCCTTCTTACCACCCCTGGGCATCCTCCAACCGCTACTGTGCAAGTAAGCCCCAACCAAGCTAGAGATAGGGATCCCAGTTTTCTCTGGCACCTATCTAACACACTCTTTTTTGCATCCCTCTAAAACATAAATCTTCCCAAAACAGTTTTTCTCCCCTGCTAAATGTACTGCAATGCAGTTATTCTCACTAACTGTAGAATTAAATTAAACTCCTTAACTTGGCATGCAGGAGCTTGACTTTGGGGCCCCACCCCACCCTTCCAGACATCCCCCCACTTCATTCCCTGAAGAGCTCTTGGCTACAGCCTGGCTTCCTTCCCTCTCCAATCCCCAATTCCAAGGGCCAGCCCCTTTACTTACTCCATATCCTCTTTCCTACTATTCAGAGTCAGTGCTTCCCTTCAGCGTTCCCACCAAGACCTTCCTTCTCCAAAAAGGGAACCCTCTTACACTGCTGGTGGGAATGCAAGCTGGTATAGCCACTCAGGAAAACAGTATGGAGTTTCCTCAAAAACTGAAAATAGATCTACCCTACGACCCAGCAATTGCACTACTAGGTATTTACCCAAAGGATACAAACGTAGTGATCCAAAGGGGCACCTGCACCCCAATGTCTATAGCAGCAATGTCCACAATAGCCAAACTATGGAAAGAGCCCAGATGTCCATCAACAGATGAATGGATAAGGAAGATGTGGTTCATATATACAATGGAATATCACTCAGCATCAAAAAGAATGAAATCTTACCATTTGCAACAACATGGATGGAACTAGAGGGTATTATGCTGAGCGAAATAAGTCAATCAGAGAAAGACAACTATCATATGATTTCACTCATGTGGAATTTAAGAAGGAAAAAAGGCAGGGCAAAAATAAAATAAGATGGGGAAAGAAGGCAGGGGAAAAATAAAATAAGATGAAATCAGAGAAGAGACGGGAAAAATAAAATAAGATGAAATCAGAGAAGAGACAAACCATCAGACTCTTAACTCTAGGGAACAAACTGAGGGTTGCTGGAGGAGCAGTGGCTGGGGGATGGGGTAACAGGGTGATAGGCATTAAGGAGGACATGTGATGAAATGAGCACTGGGTGTTATATCCAAATGATGAATCAATGACCTCTACCCCAGAAACGAATAATACATTATGTGTTAATTGATTTAATTTAAATTAAATAAATAAATTAAAAAGACCTGTCTTCTCCACAAAGTCTTTCCTGATGATTCCAGACACTTCATTCACACATTCATCCAAAACTGTGGGGACACGATGGAAAGACGGCTGGGGTTCCTGGGTGGCTCAGTGGGTTAAGCATCTGACTTCGGCTCAGGCCATGATCCCAGAGTCCTGGGATCAAGTCCCGCATCAGGCTCCCCTGTCAATGGGGAGTCTGCTTCTCCCTTTCCCTCCGTCCCTCTCCCCTGCTTGTGCTCCCTCTCTCTCTCTCTTTCTCAAGTAAATAAAGTCTTAAAAAAAGAGAGAGAGAGAAAGGGAGAAAGAAAGGAAAGAAGGAAGAAAAGAAAAGAAAACTGCTTCAGTCCCTGCTCTCACAGAGGTCACAATCCAAGGGTAAAGCAGAAAGCTTACAGAGGTTATGTTCCTAGCCATTCATTTGGCCCTTAGCACACATGCCCTTGTATCTGTGTCTAGTGACAGTCAACATATAAGCTCTTTAAGGTCTAGAATATCTTTTCTTGCATCTTGTAAACATCTGTGTACTTCCTGCAATACCTGATAGAATGCCTTGCACAAAGTAGACACCTAACAAATATTTCTTGGTCAGTAGGCTGGTTGCCCTGAGAAATTTCCCAGACTTCTTCACATTTCAGTATGTCTTCAAATTTCTATATGGATGTAAATAATTGCCTGGGCCTTGCTGGTGCTTCCAAACTTACCGTTCACGGACATCCGTGATGAAAGGCCATGCTTGTCACTGTGTCCTCTGGCTTCACTGCCATGTCATGTCTTTGAAACTGCTCCAATTCCAGGTAATTCCCCTCGCTTCACTAGGCCTTGCTTTGATTTTCTTGGTCATGATGAAATCAAAGTTTTGAGAGATAAGGTGACAGAGACCATTTTTTTTAACCTCTTTATGCCCTATACAAAACCAAGCCAAGCAGTACTGAGATGTACCCTGTATTCCTTCCAGGCTCTGTCAGAGAGGAGCTTTGTCTTTTTCCCTTAGCCAAATACAGCAAGAGAGATGAACAAGAAAAAGTCCAGAAACAGCCCAGCTATCCCTCTGCAGTGGAATGGGTAAATAAACTGTGATGTGTTCATGCAATGGAATAATCCCCTGGGGTAAAAAAATCAATGAGCTACAGCTGCAAGCAACAATATGGACAAATCTCTGAAACAGTGTTGAGCAAAAGGCCAAACAATGCCTACTGTATGATTCCGTCTGTGTGAAGTCCCAAACCGTGCAAAACAAAACAAGGTATTACTGAGGGATACAAACGTGTAGTAGAATTATAGAGAAAGAGGGGCAAGGATAAACTTCCAGGAAGGAAGGTCAGGGCCGAGAACAGCGGGAGGTGCTCAGGGGGCCGCAGAGGTGACTGTGCTCATTGCTAAGACTTGCATCTGGACCCTGGATGGGGCTGTTGCCACTTGCGTAATGGATCCCCCACAGGGGATCCCCCTCACGTCACTGCACGGGGTCTCTCTAACTGGAGGAGCCTGGGTCACGTGGCTACACCCGAGTTGCAAAGGAAGTGAGTATGGGATATTTTTGGCTTCTTTTTTGGGATGGAGTCCCTGCCTCACAGGATATGGGATTCTCATAACATGGAAAGGGGCTTCGGATATGATTCAGCCTAAAGGAATTATTTGGTCCAAATACAAAGTTCTCTGGTGCCCCAGCATAACCAAAGTATAAAATTTAGACTCTCTAGAGAAACAGATGGACTTTAGGGTTTTGTTAAGTGATAACCAGCCAGCGCTGTGCTGGAGACCAGCTCTCAAACAGCAGTTGTTAATTTTCAGGAATTTTGTGAGCCAATTGTTAAACATAACCATTATTTCAAGCTAAGTTATATAAACTTACATTCAAATTATATTTTTAAGGGACGCCTGGGTGGCTCGGTCGGTTAATCGTCTGCCTTCGGCTCAGGTCATGATCCCAGAGTGCTGGGATCGAGTCTTGCCTTGGGGTCCTTGCTCAGCACGGAGCTTGCTTCTCTCCCTGCTTGTGCTCGCTCTCTCTCTCTCTCTCTGATAAATAAACTCTTTTTTAAAATTTATATTTTTAAAAGGTAGCAAATATTCAAAAGCCATCATGTCTTAATTATCTTATACTTCACTCTCCGCTGTGCTCCTAAAGTTACTTCAGTCTACAGCAATGTGTTACTCTTCTTTCAGTGACCTCACTTTGGCAGCTGGAATCAGCCATGGTGGGAGCATCTACGCCATGGAAATCAGCAAATGATACAAATCAGGGCCCTTTTTCCTCCCCCTTGTAGAGCAATTTTTAGTTATAGCATACCATGGAAGCTGCCAAAGTTTTGGAAATCACCTAAGTGAAGATTTTCCATATTGGGAGCTAATGTCAAACAACCAGCTGATCAAAGTCGGTGTCCTTGGAGGGAAATTGAGGGGAATGAGACACTCGTGGCTGATCGTCCCAGGTGTCTGGAGAGGTAGAGGGCTCCTACAGGGAAAATAGGATTTTCTCAGGAAAACAGTTCTAACCCCATGAGAGTACAACTAGGTTTCACATTGATCACAACTCACCAGTGGTTTGTGTATTTGTTGGTTTTCTAAAGGGCCAAGATGAAATCACTGTTCCCTGTCACGGGAGAAGCAGCAAGCAGGTCCAGGTGCAGAGAGGAGATAGACCTCGTGGGAGGGTATCAGTCTCCCGGAGACGCCACCACAGTGTGCCCCAGACCGAGCAGATTAACAGAATCTTAATTTCTCCAAGCTCTGGAGGCTGGAAGCCTGACTTGAAGGCGACAGCGGGGCTAGCTGTCCTGAGGCTCTCTCCTTGGCGTGTGGATGGCTGTCTTTGTGTGTCATCCGTCTGTGTGTCTGTCTCATCTCTTCTTACAAGGACACCAGACACATTGAACTAGGGCCCTCCCATATGACCTCATTTAACTTAATCACCTCTTTGTGTTTTTTGTTTTGTTTTGTTTTGTTTTGTTGGGGTTTTTTTAGAGAGAGAGAGAGAGAGAGAGCAGGGGTAGGGGGTGGTAAGAGAGGGAGAGAGAGCAGCGAATCCCAAGCAGCCTCCATGCCCAACGTGGAGCCCAAGACAAGGCTAGACCTTACAACCCTAAGATCACAACCTGAACCAAAATCAAGAGTCGGACGCTAAACCAACTGAGCCACCCACGTGCCCCAACGGAATCACCTCTTTGAAGACCCCATCCCAATTAGAGCCGCATTCTGAGGTCCTGGGATCAGGATGTCCACATGTGAATTTAGAGGGACACAATTCAGCCCAATAGGGAGCATGTTTAAGTTCTCTTCTGACTGTCTGCTTTTCTGAGGGAAAGAAACAGCAAGATCGTCCTCCAGAGGGAAGAATGTAGTGTTTGAGGTCCTGGGAGAGAAGAGGTATGACATCGTCACCAAGGGGCAGGCAGGAGTGGACACAGTCATAGGGTACTAGCAGGGGCAGACACAGTCGGGGTGGGCGGGGGTGGACAGAGCCCCCAGGGGGCGGGCAGGGGTGGACACGGTCACTAGAGGGCAGGCAGGAGTAGACAGAGTCATAGGGTGCGGGCAGGGGTGGACAGAGTCACCAGAGAGTGGGAGGTAGTGGGCAGAGTCACCAAGGGACAGACAGGGGTGGGCGGAGTCACTAGAGGGTGGGCAGGAGTAGACACAGTAGGGGAGTGGGCAGGGGTGGACAGAGCCCCCAGGGGCGAGCAGGATGGATGAGGAAAGGCACATCATTTCCCGGCAGCACTAAGCTCCAGCTTGGCACCAGACCCCAGCATCTAACGGCCCCCTCTGCCCAGTAGCACCCTGGGCCCTGCTCTCCAGTTACTGTGCTCAGTGCTGACCAGCGTTTGTTAACATCAATAGATGAACTGCGACTTTGAACCCTAGAGGGGATGGTGTTTATGAACAGTGTCAGACATCCGAGCACTGGATTGGAATACCAGCTTTACCACTTCTTGGTTGGATGGTTCGGGGCAAGTCACTGATCTGCTTTGTGCCCCTGTTTTCTCATCTGTAAATCAGCTGGAAATAATGAAGAGGCTTCACTGGCGTTGGTCATTGTGGTGAAATGCCATATCCACGAAGTGCAAAGGCACCCGAAATTTAGCTGTCATCACCATCGTCGTCTGAAAAACCAGGACCTCAGCATGGACTGCGCTGACATTTACCTATTGGGTTATGTACCCACGAAATAGTCACAAATTTCAAGGAAATTCATGGCAAACTTGTAACTCCTACACAGGGGATGAAAGACAATGCTTACAGTGGAAGAGCGGAGCTTCAATTTGCCAAGATACTGCGTGGCTGTGGGTATCCAAGAGTTGGGACTTAGAAGGACCAACCAAAGGAAATGAAGGGATGTGGACCTGACGTTGGCAGGGGTGGGTGTGATTACAGGGAATCATGGGAAATATAAGTCCACAGATAGAAAGGGCATCCCCTCCTCGACTTGCCCTTCAACTCTGGTGTCAGCTTCTGATTTGGACAAGATTCTGTCTTAGGTGAGTCACGTGGTTTTCACCTGCCCTGCTAACTGTCACTGAAGCAGGAATAAAGAGATGATCAAGGTCGCTTGCAGAGGAAAGGAGAGGGACGTGAGGAATTCACGTGTGGGGAGAATTTGGTCTTATTCACCTAGTGTGCCATCACCTCACTGTGGCGCGCATCACCCTTTCCACAATAATGTATCAGATGCCACAAGAAAGGGGGACCCGCTAAATTCCAAGAGAAGACACCTGTAGACATCTTTAAAGGTTTCCCCTTGCAGTATCCACACAAAATGGCCTGATCTCTGACTCAGAAACAACTAGAGGAGGCGCACTTTCTCACCAAGGTGTACGTCCGGTGGCAGGGAGCAGAACAGCAGTAGGGATGGCGGCCTGGGCCAACAAAGCAGGAGAACCAGGAGGAGACGGGACACGCCGAGGCTGGTCGGGGATGAATCAGGAGAACAAGGCGTGTTCTTGGACTCACCACAGCCATGGTTTTGTCATGACGACGTGCCGGCCTGAATATCTCCCTGCGGCTCAGCAAAGCCTGCTGGGGCCTGAAGCCAAGGTACAGAAACTCTCTGAGAAAACATCCTTGGCTGGCAGAGCCAGCTCGGAGACGGCTCTAGAAGGAGTTAAGTGCTCAGGCAAAGGAGGCTGACCTTCCTTCCCCTTTTTATGATAGCTTGTTAACTCTTCTGTCTAAGGAAAATGAAAGAAATGCTGAGGAACATATATTGAAGAAGTGAGCCCTTCTCCCCTCTCCCTCAGACCTGCTCTCTGGAAAAGCCAGGGGTGAGGGCCTCTGCCCATTCCCGCACACAAAGAAGTATTTGTTAACCAGGCCAGAGCTATTTTGCCACTTGATACTTTTATTTGACAACGTATCTCGGCTACGGTACCACATCACTATGTACAACTCTGTTTCATGCTTCCCACCGCTTCATCAGTACTCCATTGACTAGGACTTTTTACATTTATTGATCTAGTCTTATGTGGATAGACATTTAGATTGTGCGGTTTTTTATTTTCTAGTCTTATCAGAACAGTGCTATACTGTATATCCTTTGTACATATATTTTTGCACGCCTGTAGGAGTCTTGGGCGCGAGTGGGCCACTGGAGAGAATCTCCTCCGGTTTGCTCCAGATGAAGCCAAGGCAGCCCAGGCGCTTTTGGCAAAGGCTGCATGGGGCCCAGGTCCATCACGGCAGAGGGCTCCCGGGGCACCTGGGGGAACCGAGCCAAAGCTGGCTGGGAAGGGACTGGGTCACATTTGAAGTCTTCCCTTGCCACTGGGCCTGGGGAGGGAGACTGCCCTCAGAGACCTTGGGGAATTCACGCAGACCTCACCCAGGCCTCCCTCAGAGCTGCCACCCCCGGGACAGGCCCACTGTGGGTAAATGAAGTCAGCAATGCCAGAAGGGAGGGGTCAGCCGGGACTCTCTCTTGCCTATTCCAGTGGCATTAGAAAACACTAATTTCGGGGCGCCTGGGTGGCTCAGTCATTAAGCGTCTGCCTTCGGCTCAGGTTATGATCCCAGGGTTCGGGGATCGAGCCTAGTATAAGGCTCCCTGCTCAGCGGGAAGCCTGCTTCTCCCTCTCCCACTCCCCCTGCTTGTGTTCCCTCTCTCGCTGTGTCTCTCTCTGTCAAATAAATAAACACAATCTTAAAAAAAAAAAAAAAGAAAAGAAAAGAAAACACTAATTTAGCCCCTGAGCGCCCAGGCTCCATGCTTGAGAACTGGGCCTGGGAGGGAGGGATGGCGGCAGGAGGGGCGGTGGCGGGAGGGGCACAGTCCAGGTTCACTGTCATAAGGAGCAGTCACTGAACAAGCCCCAGCCTCCAGCTGTCGGCTGTAACCTCAAGGGCGTGAGGCAGGCATCTCGCCCAGTGTTACTTAAGGAACTAGAAAGGCTTATAACATATAGCTTGTAACACTGACAAAAATATCTTGGTTACCTTTTGCACTCCTGAGCTGTGGCATGCCTAAACATCCTGCTGCTTATGTTCCTCTTTTATCGTCTTTCTAACCCAATTTTCAAGTGAGTGTCATAAAAATCACTCTATCCAGGAAGTCAGCGCCGTAATCTCCACGACATAAGCTTGGACAGCAAGATACAGAATGCTGTTGGGACACCCTGATGTGCTCTCACAATGTGCTCCTTCGGGAAGTTACCAGCAGCTCAGCGGGACATGAGGATCCACACCGGGGAACGGAACAGAGGAACCGCTCGGCTGTCGCTGGGGACACGTTAGGTTTCGTGAGAAACTGCAATCTGAGAGGACACAGAAGCATTACGCCATCGGCGCAGGTCCTGCTCATTCGTGCGTTTGCCTTCTGGGAAGGTTTCTTTGACCATAAAACATCAAGACGAGCACACAAACAAAACATTAGCCCGAGACCCTGCGCGGCTCTGTTCTAATGTGATGTATGGCACAGCCGAAGTTCTCCTGTCGTTGTTTATGTATCTGCGTGCGCGTCTTGTCTCCGTTAGTATCAGCCCTCTAAGGGCAGGGTGCGGCCCCTGTAATTTCTCTCCCGGTGTTGCTTCGGTTCTCCCTGGGCTGCGCAGGAAAGGCTTGCCGTAGACAATGACTCGGAGGTCACAGACCATCACAGACGCCTCGAAATGCCTTGCTTGCTCACCTCATCAAGAAATCTTCAACTGAGGCAACATGCCCTCCGAGCTGGACACTTAGAAATTCAACACAAGAACCACACACACACAAGCCCTGGTTCGGAAGATGCTGCCGGTAGAGAGGCATAGCTTGCCGTTTGTGTGATGGGGGTGCTGCACGCCTGGGCTTGCGGTGTTGGAAACATTAACGGGAGGTTGGGATCCATCCCCGACAAAGGCTGGTACCTGGGCTGCAGCCTCGGCTCCCCCACCTCCCCCTGGCTCCACCAGCCGGGTCCCACCAGCCTGCACCCCGTCCTCTTGGCAGAGGGGCCCTGAAGGAGGCCGTCGGCGTCCCTGGGAGCCCTGGCGGAGCTAGGGGGCAGTCGTGCTACGTGAGCCGCTCAGGCGGCTGGGGACCTGTGGCCTCCAGAGTCGGCTCTCGGTCCCCTGTCCCCAGGGCTCCCAGGCTTTGAGCTCAGGAGCCCATCACAAGTCAGAGTACTGACATCTTTTGGACCAAAGATGACACTATTTATCCTGCTTATCTTTACACTTCATTTTTCCTTCCTCGTGGACTTAGCCCAGATCTTAGGGCGACGTCTTATAACGGAACCGAGGGATGATGTTACACAGAAGGAAGCTGAGGCTGGGAGGGGTCCGTGCTCAGCATATGGTCCTCTGCGTGGTCTTGTCCCAGCACAGGCCGGGCGGCCCGCTCCTCCGTCCTCCTTGCTGCCCGCAGGCTCTCCCCCTGGGAGCCCAGCCGAACCAACTGCACGCTTCCCTGGGGAATAGGCCTTGAAGTGGGATGGCCTCCCCAGCGGGGCCTGAACAGCCCATCACTAAGAACATTCTGCTGGTATGTGGTACTTTACTCATTATTTAAATTCACAGTAACCCGCCAAGATAAACTAGGTTATCACCCCTTTTCAACAGATGAGGAGTCTGAAATATATGGTGATTAGCGCACCCAGGCTGGCACAGAGAATGAGCAGCAGAGGCAGCTCTGAATTCCTGACCTCTGTCCCAAGCCCAGAGCCCTCTGTGAAGTGCCCCACGGCCAGTCCAGGAGAAAGGGAGTGAATGGGGGATGGGACAGGGGAGCATAGACCTGTGGATGTAGAAGGGGCTGCAGCAGAGACAGATGTAGCTATGGATCTAGAGACCATAAACATAGTTACCGTCATTGATACACTGCGACTGTCGATCCAATGGTTATGGATGCAGAGGTAAATATATGGTCATAGATAGACATTGACAAAGATAGAGACAGATACAAAGTGCTCCTTTGAGCTGGCCAAATTAAAATTCTTTTTTTTTTTTAATTTTATTTATTTGACAGAGAAAGCTAGAGAGAGAGAGCACAAGCAGGGGGAGAGGCAGAGGGAGAGGGAGAAGCAAGCTCCCCGCTGAGCAGGGAGCCCGATGCAGGACTCGATCCCGGGACCCTGGGATCATGACCTGAGCCAAAAGCAGACGCTTAACTGACTGAGCCACCCAGGTGCCCCCCAAATTAAAATTCTGAGATGCAACTAGAAAGCCTGGGTCTAGAGACTGTAGCTCCTGGCTTCCTTCAGTCCACAGAACTCCTTGCTGAAGGGACGCCATGCCAGGGAGTGCAGGACGCTGGTTCCATAGACTCAAAGGCATGATAAAATTTCCCGCTCTCTTGTTCATCAAAATCAACATTCTATGTAGTTGGAAAATTTTGGAGCTTCCTGGGACAGCGTGGGAGAGTAGTTTATAAATAATTCTACTTTGTCTTTATATATGCAAGGATAGAAGGGAAACTCAAAAAAAACAGTAAAAATATTTGTTTTATGTTTTACTATTATAAAATTAAATTATAATTTAAGAGCTTCAATACATTTCTAACCATGGTAGATTTTAAGGTAATTATGTGTCTCTTCAGTAATATATTTGCTATCAACTTATTGCATAAAAGGATTGCTTGTGAATTCAAAATTATTTTTAGATTTATAGCCCTTTCAAGTGAAAAAGGGGTTTTTCAGAAATACTTCCGATTTCCAATGTCTGGTGAATCTTCCACTTGCCATCAATAATGCCTCCAAGAGAAATCCTCCTTCATATAAATCCAACCTGACATTCCTATAATGCACAGTGCGAGAGAGTGCTCTTAGGGCAAGAAATAATATCTCTGTGAATTATATTAGGCCAGCCTGTTGAAAACATTCATCCCACAATTTATGAATTCAGATGCTCCCGGAATGTGCTTTGGTATTCTAAGGAGATGTAGGTGTTTTCATTTTCATTGGCTGTCTTGATAAATGTTTATTGTGGGCACTGAAAACTGCTGATCTGGAAAAACATTTTTGTACTCATTTGTTTGCCTGCCTCTAATGTTTATTACTCACATTATCAAAATTGTACATCTCTATTATGCAGCCTAAGGTTGTTTCGTTATTGTGATTTTTCCAACATAAAGCAGCATCGGTGGAAGCCTCGATGTGCAATGTCCGGCTGTACCCGCGCCTGGGCTGTCTGTCCGGGGGGAGCTTGGGGAGCACAGAAGCAGAGGTCTGGCTGGAGACACTGTCCTGTTTAGTGTCGTGTGACTTCATGTTGCTTCATGTGCTGTGCAGTGTTGTGTTGCATTACGCTGCCCATGGTATATTGTCTTACATCATCCAGAGACCATAGAGGCACGGTTGCAATGCAAAAAATAACAATTTCGTGTGGACTGAGGACAGAGTAAGTGTTTGGGCTAAATGATACATACCGTCCACACTGTCTACATTCACAGGGCAGTTGGTACTCTCTTCACTTTCTGTCCTGTCACTGTATTGTTACAATATGGGGCACCTGGGTGGCTCAGTCGGTTAAGCGTCTGACTCCTCCTGATTTTGGCTCAGGTCATGATCTCAGGGTGGTGGGATGGAGCCCCATGTCGGGCTCCATGCTCAGTGGGGAGTCTGCTTGAGGTTCTCCCTCTCTCTCTCTCCCTCTGCCCCTCCCCCTACTCGCTCTCTCAAATAAATAAATCAATCTTTAAAAAGAATATGAGGATTGATTTGTTCATTTGGTTGTTTTAAAAGTTAAAGTCTGGCAGAGAATCATGGGGGAAGGGAGGGAAAAATGAAACAAGACGAAACCAGAGAGGGAGACAAACCGTAAGAGACTCTTAACCTCAGGAAACAAACGGAGCGTTGCTGGAGTGGTGGGAGGGATGGGGTGGCTGGGTGATGGACATTGGGGAGGGAGGTATGTTCTATGGTGAGCGCTGTGATTTGTGCAAGACTGTTGAATCACAGACCTATACCTCTGAAACAAATAATACATTATATGTTAATTAAAAAAAAGAAAGAAAGAAAAGTTATACTGATCACATTGAAAAAAAAAAGTTAAAGTCTGGGATCTCAAAACTTACCCAGCCTGCTGCCTCTGGATGTGTGTGTGTGTGTGTGCGCGCGTGTGTGTTTTGAAGATCCCGGGGAACTGGGATGCTACAATTTATCTTCATAACCAGTTCTAATGCCCAAGCTCCCGAGTCAGCAGCCTTTATCAATACAAGTGAGGAGGCTCAGTTCCTCTCACGCTGCACACTCAGTTCTTCTTACAGTGATGTCTGTCTTGCTTAGCTCCTGGCCTACTCCTGGGAGTGGGATTTAACCTGTTAGTTGAATAATATTTATAAGAAAAAGCATGCAAATAAACATGTAGCATTAAATGAAGAATTATTTGTGAAAGCCAATCATTTCCTGTAGTTAGGTCACTGAAAAGGAACCATGCACTATTCATTTTCTGAAAGATTTGTTTCAGAAGCATTAGAAATCCAAGTGGGAATAAATCAGATTAATTTTCAAAATTAGCAGGGATAAGCTTTATTCTGAAATCATGAATGTTCTCTTTTAATTAAATTCAAATCCATTCATTTGATTAATTTGTTAATAGTCTTGTTTGAATCTTCTGTATTCATATTCGAAGTTTACTTATCAGTTACTGAGAAACTTGTGTGAGTCTCAACATCTTTGAGGATGTGTCTACTGCTTTAAATTATGTCAGTTTTGCTTTATATATTTTAGAGTATGTTATTAGATGATGCGAGTGTAGGGTTACTAACTTACTGTTGCATTGATCTTTATCTGATAATATTTCTTCTATGTGGGCTCATAATGTCTATCTTCAATGAAATGATACCAGCTTTCTTTATTTTTATTTCTTTATTTTAATTCCAGTTAGTTGACATGCGGCGTTATATTAGCTTCAGGTTTCCATACGTCACCCTGTGCTTAACACAAGTGCCCTCCTTCATCCCCTTCACCTGTGTCCCTCCCCCACCCACCTCCCTCTGGTGAGCGTCAGTCTGTCCTCTGTTATTAACACTTGTTTCTTGGTTTGTCTCTCTCTTTTGCTCTCTCTCTCTCTCCCAGCTGTCTCTGATTAGTATTTGCATGGTATATAATTTTCATCCTTTTACTTTGTTTTATTTTAAAAAAAAAACTTTTCTGGGGGCGCCTGGGTGGCTCGGTTGGTTAAGCATCTACTTTCAGCTCATGTCATGATCCCAGGGTTCTGGGATCCAGTCCCACATCAGGAGCCTGCTTCTCCCTCTCCCCGTGCCCCTCTCCCCTGCTCCTGCTCTCTCACTCCCCCCTCTCTCTCAGTAAATAAAATCTTAAAAAAAAAAAAACCTTTTCTTTTGAAATAATTATAGCTTTACAGGAAATTGCAAACTTAGTATAGAGGGGTCCTGCTTATCCTTCACCCAGTTCCCCCCAGTGGTTGCATCTTTCTTTTTTTTTTTTTCAAGATTTTATCCATTTATTTGAGAGCGAAAGAGTGAGCCTGAGGTGGGGAGGGGCAGAGGGAGAGGGAGAAGCAGTGCTGAGAGGGAATTTCATAGCAGTCAGTGCCGACTCAAGATCTCAAATTAATAATCCAAGTTCCTCGCTCGGGAAACTAGAAGAAGAAGAGCAGAATTAAACCAATGCATGCAGAAGAAAGGAAATAAATATCAGAGCAGATCAGTGAAACAGAGAATAGGAAGACAAGATAGTAAATCAGTGAAAGCAAAAGCATTCACCAATCTCAGGGATGACAGAGGGGACATTACCACTGGTCCCGAGCCATTGAAAGGGTCATTGCGGAATACGCCACCGACAGCTGTACCCCAGCTTAGATGAGATGGACCGATTCTTCCCAAACCACAGACTATCCAAACTCGGTCAGAATTAAACAGATCGTATGAATGGTTCTACAAACAGTAAGGAAATGGAGTTAGCAATTTAAAATCTCCAGGAAGGAAATATCTAGGTCCAGATGTTTTCCATGAAGAATTCCTTGAGACTTTTAAAGAAGACTAGTGTCATTTTTACACAGTAGTTTCCAGAATATAGTTGAGGATGGAACACTGCCCAGGCTCGTGTTAGGAGTCCAGTTACTATCCTCCTGTCAGCACAAGAGAAAGACAGCACAACAAGAGAAAACAAATATCCCTTGTGAATAGAGACACAAAAAAAATTCTTTAAGAAAATAATTGCCTGTTGATATCCGCAATATAGATAGAAAATTCGACATCATGATGATGTGGAGGTTATTCCAGGTACTTAAGGCCCATTCCGACATTCTAAAATCACCCAGTGTAATCTACTCTATGAACAGGTTAAAAGAAAATTATAGGATCATATCAACATGTGACTACATCCAACACCCATTCATGATAAAAACTATCCACAGTTTGGATTAGATGGTAATTACCTTAATTATATTTAAAGGGCATCTGTAAAAACATAGAGCCAACATCATACTTAACAGTGAAATTCTGAATGCCTCTCCTTTCAGGCTGGGAGTAAGTCAGGGATGTTTGTTCTTAACCACTGTTATTTAACTGACATTTCTAGCTACATAGAATAAGGCAAGTAAAGGAAATTAAAGGAATTCAGATTGGAAAGGAAGAACTAAAAATGTCCCCATTTGCAGACGACATGATTGTGTATATAGACAATCCCAAGGAACTGATGAAAAACCTGGAACTAATGATAATGAATAGGTTCAGCGAAGTGGCCAATTATAAGATCACCACTCAAATACCAATCCCATTTCCAACATGTGGAAACTGAAATTAAAAATGAAGTACTCTTATAGGCAGTACTAATGAAAACAAAATCGTAGGTATGCTGAAAATAACTGTGTTCGTGAAAGTAATCAAAGACACTATAAAATTGAAGTTTTCCTAAAACTGAATATAGGTTTAATACAGTTCCCATTAAAATCTCCCAGCGAGGTTTTTTTTTTTTTTAAGAGATTTTATTTATTTATTTGACAGAGAGAGACAGCGAGAGGGGGAACACAAGCAGGGGGAGTGGGAGAGGGAGAAGCAGGCTCCCCATGGAGCAGGGAGCCTGACGCGGGGCTCGATCCCAGGACCCTGAGAGCATGACCTGAGCCGAAGGCAGATGCTTAACAACTGAGCCACCCAGGTGCCCCGAAGTTTTGTTTTTTGTTTTTACTTTTTTAGACACAATAAGCTTATTCTAAAACTAATTTGTCAAGGCTAAAATGGCAAAAACGGCCTTCATAAGGAGAATAGAGTGAGAAGGGTCACTTCCTGATGTTAAGGCATACTACCTAGCTTTATTTACCAACACAGTGTGTAAGAAGAAATAAAGATCAGTGGAATGGTGTGGAGAACCCAGAAATAGACACACCCAAAGGCTCAAGTGATTATTTTAAGAAAAAAATTCCATTATGATAACATTAGAAAGAATAAAATACTTATAAATAAAATAATTGTTAAGAATAAGCAACAAAAGTGCAACACTCATACTTTGAAAACTACAAAGCAGTGTCAAAATATACTAAAGGAGACCTAAGTAAATGGAAAGACATCCTATATATCATGGATTAGAAGTATTAATATTGTTAAAATGGCAGTACTCCCCAAATTGATCTACATATTCTGGGCTATCCCTCTCAACATCCCAGCTGACTTTTTTGCAGAAATTGACAAGCTGATTTTAAAATTATATGGAAACACAAGGGACCCAGAATAGTGAAAAACAGTTTTGAAAAAGATGAATAAAATTTTAGTATTCACACTTTTCCATTTCAAAACTTTATTCAACGTTAGAATAATCTAGACAGCATAGAACTCGCAAAAATTCAGAATTGAAAGTTCAGAAACAAAGCCTTAAATTTGTGGTTAATTGCTTTTCAACATGGGTGCCTAGAAAACTCCATGGGGTAGAGGGGTATATTTAGGTGAGTGCTCTTTTTTTTTTTTGGACCCGGTACTGTTGGTGAGATTCTCCCATTTTGTTGTGGGTAGCCGTAATTCATTCATTTTGTTGTTACGTAGTATGTCTTTTATCCATTCTACTGTTGCTGGATATTTGGGTAGCTTATCAGTCTTGCCTATTAGAAATGATAATTCCATGTCATACTTGACTCAGTTGGCACACATTGCTAGTGTTTATATACCTAAAGAGTGGAATTGTTGGGTTTTGGATTGTGCGATGTTCCACTTCAGTAGATACTGCAAATGCTTTTGCAAGGTAATGTATCCAATTATACTGTAATGAGCGTGTGTAAGAGTTCCTGTTGCTTCACATGTTTGCTGACACTTGGCATTGTCAGCCTTTTTAACTTAGCATTTCCAATATTTATGTAGTAGTTGTGGTTTTAACGTGCATTTTCTTGAAAAATAAGTTGGACACCTTTTCATAGGATTTGGGGAATCTTTCTTCTTTGGGAAGAGCCTGTTAAAATCCCTTGCCATTTTTCTTCTAAGTTATCCCTTCTTTTCTTAACTGTTTATGGGCCATTGTGTATTCTGGCTGGGAGTTTCTTATTAGTTATATGTTGCAATTATTTTTTCCTCCCTGGTGTGCCTTGTTGAAGAGATGTTCCTAATTTTGATTAAGTCCACTTTATTAATCTTTTCATTTGGAGTTAGTTGGGGATTTTTGTTTTGTTTTTTAAATTTTTGTTTGTGGAGAAGGAGGAATCTTGTTAGGGTTGGTGGGGAAGAAATGACTCTCTGCCAAAAAGTTGTGAAAATATCTGTAATATCTTTTAGGGCTTTATAGTTTTGACTTTGACATTTAGAAGCAGAAATCATTTGGAATATATTCTTATGTTTTGATTGATACAGAGCTTTAGTATTTATTAGCTCCTGTCATCTCCTATAGATACCTAATAAATTAGTTTCTCAGGACTGTTTATTGAGAAGACCACAGTGTCCTCGTTGGTCTGCAGGAGCGCCTTTCTCATTAATCTAGTGTCCATTCTTATGTGGGCCTCCCTTCTGGAGTCTCTCTGTTCCCATTGGTATAATTATCTATCTTAGAGGAATACCATCTTGTCTTAATTGCTCTACTTTAATACTTTAGTTTTGTTATATTGTAGAATCCACCTTCCACGTTTCTCACATTTGTCTTGTTCATTCTTGGCCTTGGCATTTCCCTCTAAATATTAGGAATACCTTGTCAATTCCTCTCAAAAAACATGTTACGATTTTGATTGGGTTTGTGTTAAATACATATTACCAGTTGATGGGCACATGACATCTTTAGATTCTGATTTTGGAGGATGATGTATTCTGTGTGTTTAGGTTTTTTTTAACTTCTTTCAATAATGTTTGATAGTTTTCGTTTAGAGAACTTGCCTTTCGTTAGTTATAGTCTCACCTTAGTTTTTCTTATCGCTGAAATGGGCGTATTTAAAAAATACTTTCTTGCTTGTCATTACTTCTATTTATATACTTGTTTTCTAGGTCATTAATTTCTGTGTTTATATTTGCTTACATCCTTGTACTTTCTTTGGGGTTCATTGGCTCCCCCTGTCCCTGCTTTCAAGTGGATATTTAGCTCGTATTTTTAGCTTCCTTTATATATTGTATGCATTGAATTGTGAATATTTTCCTCTTAACATTTTCTTTTGGCTCTGGCAGAATGGTTTCACACACGTTGCTGCGTTGAGTTTTTATTATCATTCAGTTAAAAATATTTTCTAATTTCCGTTGTGATTTCTTCTTTGACCTAAGAGTTCTTTAGATCTTAATAATTGACCTTTCTTTATTCATGTTAGAAAAAGGTAGCTTTATCCCACAACATATCGTTTTCACCTTTAACGACTTATATTTGTTTTTATTGCTTGCTTACTGACAGGTAATCCATTTCTTTTTCATGTGTGGGTAAATCTTTACTTAGGTCTCCAAAAATATAAATACTTCATGAAATTGTGTTCTTATTATATATTTTTCCTTTAGTTTGATACAGCTTTTCCAATTGACAAAATTATTAGTAATGATTAAATAAATGCACGAATAGCAAATACTTGTCTAAGTTTATATGCTGTAAGTCCCTTTGAGTTTTTGTCCTTTTCTGCTTTATAAAAGAATATCTCTCAAATTTATAGGGTTGACTTTTTTGTCTGCTCAGTTGTACATTTATTCATTTATTCAACATTCAGTAAGTGTTTTATTTATGATGTGTTTTGTTTTGTGTTAGGCTTTGGAAGAATCCTATTCTCACTCTCGAGGGTTAGTCTACTAGGGAGGACATAATTTATTATAGGGCAAAAACTGCTATATTGTATGTATGAGTTCAGTTAAAGAGGCCACAGAAAAGGCAATATTTAACATTTTTCAGAAATGGAGACATTTTCAAGTCATCATAAATGCTGTTTTCATGGTTTGTTAACGGGAAAGAATCGTTAAAAAGTCCAACTAAAGGGCGCCTGGGTGGCTCAGTTGGTTAAGCAACTGCCTTCGGCTCAGGTCATGATCCTGGAGTCCCGGGATCGAGTCCCGCATCAGGCTCCCTGCTCGGCAGGGAGTCTGCTTCTCCCTCTGACCCTCTTCCCTCTCATGCTCTCTCTCATGCTCTCTCTCTCAAATAAATAAATAAAATCTTTAAAAAAAAATCCAACTAAAAAATGAATTTAAATATAAATTATACAAATTGTTAAAACAAATTATTAATGTTAATTGCTTCAGTATAAATTTTAATTATAACTTTTTTTAGTTGTTTTTACTAGCTATTTCTACTTTGTAATAGAATGGTATTACTTTATAAACTTGCATATAGATAATTAGTGTTTTATATTACTCTCTGCAGAATCAAAGAATTCCATTGGACATGGTATTTCTTAGGACTTCAGAAAAAGCAGGTATTTATATTTGTATTTAAATTGCTGATCATTTAGTATTTTAGCAGTTTAATTTTCATTTTGAAAGGTAAAAGTTAAATTTATTCTTATAAAAAGTTTTCTTCGAATGATAATACATTGAATTCATTAATTCTAAATCACATTTAACTGTTGATATTTAAAATGAAAATCTTTATATGTTTGTTTTAAAAAATATAATCCTATCAATAATCCTATCACAACCTTTATATCAAATGAGTGCTTTTGTTCAAAGCTATATTGATAGCGAAGTAATTAAATGATGTTGCTTGAAATTTGATTGCTATTCTGTATTTGCAGTTTTATTAATTCAGCAAACGTTTATTTACCACCTACTATGTGCCAGGCACTACTTGTCTCTTGGGATACAAAGGGGGCTAAGATGGGTGGGGGAACAGAAGAGGAAGCAGGCAGTTTGTGTAGGTGTGTTGAAGTGGGCTTCGCAGGATACATGATATTTATATGACCTGAGCTCTCACCAGTGAGGAGAAGGTGGAAAAGGGGAAATGAGACGGAAGCCTCATGTGGTCAAGGAGAAGAACTGTGTGTTGGAAGTCAGGAAACCCAAAATCTAGTCTGCTTTGGCCAATTTTTAATTATATGACCTAGACACATGGTCACCCATTTTCTTAATGTCTAAAATGAAGAGAGGTTTATCAGGTAATACCCAAGTTCCTTCTGCCTTGCATTTCTGACTGTGAAATAAATAGTATTTTTTTCTCTTTAAATTTTTTTATTGTTCTGTTAATCACCATACATTACCTCATTAGTTTTTGGTGTAGTGTTCCATGATTCATTGTTTGTGCATAACACCCAGTGCTCCACGCAGAATGTGCCCTCCTTAATACCCATCACCAGACTGACCCATCCCCCCACCGCCCTCCCCTCTAGAACCCTCAGTTTGTTTTTCAGAGTCCATCGTCTCTCATGGTTCGTCTCCCCCTCCAGTTCGCCCCCTTCATTCTTTCCCTCCTGCTATCTCCTTCTTTTTTTTTTTTTAACATATATTGCATTATTTGTTTCAGAAGTACAGGTCTGTGATTCAACAGTCTTGCACAATTCACAGCGCTCACCATAGCACATACCCTCCCCAATGTCCATCACCCAGCCACCCCATCCCTCCCACCCCAACCCTCTCCAGCAACCCTCAGTTTGTTTCCTGAGATTAAGAATTCCTCATATCAGTGAGGTCATATGATACATGTCTTTCTCTGATTGACTTATTTCGCTCAGCATAACACCCTCCAGTTCCATCCACGTCATTGCAGATGGCAAGATCTCATTCCTTTTGATGGCTGCATAATATTCCATTGTATATATGAACCACATCTTCTTTATCCATTCATCTGTCGATGGACATCTTGGTTCTTTCCACTGTTTGGCTATTGTGGACATTGCTGCTATAAACGTTGGGGTGCACGTACCCCTTCAGATACCTACATTTGTATCTTTGTGATAAATACCCAGTAGTGCAATTGCTGGATCGTATGGTAGCTCTATTTTCAACTGTTTGAGGAACCTCCATACTGTTTTCCAGAGTGGTTGCACCAGCTTGCATTCCCACCAACGGTGTAGGAGGGTTCCCCTTTCTCCGCATCCCCGCCAACATCTGTCTTTCCTGACTTTTTAATTTTAGCCATTCTGACGGGTGTGAGGTGGTATCTCATTGAGGTTTTGATTTGGATTTCCCTGATGCCAAGCGATGTTGAGCACTTTTTCAGGTGTCTGTTGGCCATTTGGATGTCTTCTTTGGAAAAATGTCTGTTCATGTCTTCTGCCCATTTCTTGATTGGATTATTTGTTCTTTGGGTATTGAGTTTGATCTGTTCTTTATAGATTTTGGATACTAGCCCTTTATCTGATATGTCATTTGCGAATATCTTCTCCCATTCTGTCGGTTGTCTTTTGGTTTTATGGACTGTTTCTTTTGCTGTGCGAAAGCTTTTTATCTTGATGAAATCCCAATAGTTCATTTTTGCCCTTGCTTCCCTTGCCTTTGCCGATGTTTCTAGGAAGAAGTTGCTGCGGCTGAGGTCGAAGAGGTTGCTGCCTGTGTTCTCCTTTAGGATTTTGATAGACTCCTGTCTCCCATTTAGGTCTTTCAGCCATTTGGAGTCTGTTTTTGTGTGTGGTGTAAGGAAATGGTCCAGTTTCATTCTTCTGCATGTGGCTGTCCAATTTTCCCAACACCATTTGTTGAAGCGACTGTCTTTTTTCCATTGGACATTCTTTCCTGCTTCGTCAAAGATTAGCTGACCATAGAGTTGAGGGTCCATTTCTGGACTCTCGATTCTGTTCCATTGATCTATGTGTCTGTTTTTGTGCTAGTACCCTACTGTCTTGATGATGACAGCTTTGTAATAGAGCTGGAAGTCCGGAATTGTGATGCCACCAGCTTTGCTTTTCTTTTTCAATATTCCTCTGGCTATTCGGGGTCTTTTCTGGTTCCATACAAATTTTAGGATTATTTGTTCCATGTCTTTGAAAAAAGTGGATGGTATTTTGATGGGGATTGCATTGAATGTGTAGATTGCTCTAGGTAGCATTGACATCTTCACAATATTTGTTTTTCCAATCCATGAGCATGGAACGTTTTTCCATTTCTTTGTGTCTTCCTCAATTTCTTTCATGAGTATTTTATAGTTTTCTGAATACAGATCCTTTGCCTCTTTGGTTAGATTTATTCCTAGGCATCTTATGGTTTTGGGTGCAATGTAAATGGGATCGACTCCTTAATTTCTCTCTTTTCTGCCTTGTTGTTGGTGTATAGGAATGCCACTGATCTCTGTGCATTGATTTTATATCCTGCCACTTTACTGAATTCCTGTATGAGTTCTAGCAGTTTTGGGGTGGAGTCTTTTGGGTTTTCTACATAAAGTATCTTATCGTCGGCAAACAGTGAGAGTTTGACTTCTTCTTGGCCAGTTTGGATGCCTTTGATTTCTTTTTGTTGTCTGATTGCTGTGGCTAAGGCTTCTAATACTGTGTTGAAGAGCAGTGGTGATAGTGGACATCCCTGCCGAATGGACAGTATTTGTATAGGAAGCTCAGCATATTATTTATTTATTTTTTTGGAAGCTCAGCGTATGTATTATTGGTAGTGTGGTGAAAACTCTAGAAAGGACAAAGTTAAATTGTAGAGTTGTTAATTAATTAATTAATTTTTTAAAAAAATTTTTAAATATTCTCTACACCCAATATGGGGCTCAAACTCATGACCCTGAAATCAGGGGTCGCATGGTCTTCCAGCTGAGTCAGCCAGGCGCTAGAGTTGTTAATTTAGTTTTTTCTCCATATGTAAACAGCAATCTTTTAAAGGGGTATTCTGAGGGGGGAAAATGTTTTTTCAACTGTAGTTATGGTTATTTGCATTGTAAGACAAGGCTGCCATTAACAGAAGAGTTCAGCTACACCTAATAATCAGATACACTTGATACATTTACTTTGTTGTGTGTTACTCAACGGGAGGTTTTGTTCTTCCTTTGTTCTTCCTGTGGAGCCGACTAGAGAGCTCCTCTCTTCCAGTCCATTCCCTTTCTTCTCAGAAATACAGCTGGACTCCCTTTCCTGTCCAGTGAGATGGGGCTTTGCTCTGAGGGCTGGCCAAAGGAGGCTAGCTGGCCGCTTCCAGGCCTGGTCTTCACCTCTTCTGTAGCTCCATGTAGCCACGTGTCTCGAGTAAATGCATCTGGGGTTGTTGCAAGGCTTGGATTATTCTCGAGAGTTCTGAAAAAGTTGCTTTGGATGATTTTTACTGATGTTTTCATTATAGTTCTGGAGAAATGGATTTTCAGAGATTTTCACATTGCCATCCCTGTTTACATCACCTGTTGTTTATGATGTTTGTCTTTGTTTCTAAATGTATTCAATATAATGAATAGAAAACTCTTTGCATTTGAGAAATGCTTTCATATTAATGGCCCTTCTAATGATTGTGGTAGAAATATAAATGAGATTAAGAACATTATCCTAAATATGGAAATGTTTTTTAGATAATTAACTTAAAGGAAATACAGGTTTCGTGAGGGGATAAAAGATGAAGGAAATCCAGCACTTTAAAACTGGAAGATGATGAGAACTGTCCATTTTCTAGAGGAGGAGTCTGAGGGCTGAACAATATGAATGCCTTGTTGAAGATCGTGTGACTAACAGCAGTTTTAGTTCTTCAGGCTCTGAATGACTTATAGCCAGCAAACCATAGATAGTATATTAGAGCATTAGGCAAATGAGATACTATTATGTTAGCTTTGGATAAATAACATATCTAAACTGATGGCTTTTTTTTAAGAGATTTTATTTATTTATTTGATGGAGAGAGAGAGAGAGCAAGCATAAGCAGGGGGAGTGGCGGGCAGAGGGAGAGGGAGAAGCAGGCTCCCCACCGTGCAGGGGGAGCCTGATGTGGAGCTCGATCCCGGGACCCCGGGATCACGACCTGAGCTGAAGGCAGACGCTTAACTAACTGAGCCACCCAGGTGCCCTAAACTGATGACGTTTTAAAAACATTTTCTTTCCCTCTAGTTTTCCCTTGGGTTTCATGTTATAGGGACATGTTGTAGTATAATGATACTTAATATTTTGTAGGTCCTGGATCTCTTTGGGAAACTTTTTTAAAAAAATTTTTTGAAAGATTTTTATTTATTTGACAGAGCACAAGCAGTTGGGAGCATCTTAGGGAGAGGGAGAAGCAGGCTTCCCCGCCGAGCAGGGAGCCTGACTCAGGGCTCGATCCCAGGATGGTGGGATCATGACCTGAGCCGAAGGCAGACGCTTAACTGACTGAGCCGCCCAGGCGCCCCCTAAGCTTACAGTTCTCGGTTTCATTATTTTTTTCTATTAAATTTAAATTGTTAAAATTCACTGACTGTAGATGTACAGGTATTAAAATGTCAGATTGCTATTTCATGCTGTTTTTCTTCTGAAATGGACCAAATAGCTTCACAGCTGGATAAAATGTGTGTCATGATACTGCTTTAAGTCAGTAATTCTTAGCTTTGGAAATTCTGTTTCTGTGACTTTAAGTGATTAAGTTTTTTAATTGTCTCATTTTCAAAAGTACACATACTCAGAATTTTTTGTGTATCAATACTGTTGATATTATTACTTTTCAGTTTCAGTTCAGAAGAATCTGATAGTGCATTGTCTACTAAAATAAAAATCTTCAAACCCTCGCCAGTATAAAAGTCTTAAATCTGTGTGGTGTGTCGGAGCTTGGACAGTTGCGGCTCAGGGAGTCTCTTTGTGGTGTCCTATTGACTGTGTATTAACACAGGGCTTTCTGTGGGGCCGGCATCTAATTGTTTAGAATGCAGATGAAGCTGTTGATGGATCTGGGGACTGATGGCTTAAATTCCAATTAATCAGTTGCTTCATCAGTTTCTTAATTCAGATCAAATATCTCCTGAATGCACACAGTTCTTTTAGTCTATTAAGAGAAATTAATGCTTTAGAACTAATTTTCACCAATCTCTTATAAATGCCAATATCTTTTTCACTTGTCTCCTCAGTGATGACCTTATAGTTTAAGTGTTTGGGACCTACTACAATAGCTCGGCCTCACCTGTTAGTGGGGCAGGGGCAGGTAAATGACACTGTACTCATCCACATTCTCTCTCTGGTGCTATTCATCTTCCAACCAGCTTAAAAATTTCATGCCGTCATTGAGTCATATAAATGATTTAGAAATTAAGTTTAATGGCAAACGATCTGGTATTAAATATGCGAAGTCAATGTCTATTTTTCTTTTGTTGGGCATATACTGTACCCATCTCTTTCAGAGCTACTGGATTCATGAGCTGTTGCAGACAATCTACTAATATTACAGGATAACTTACCACCGTATATGACAGACTACGGTGCTCAGTCTCGTCGTGTCCCATCAGTTACTTTATCACCACTTGAGGCAGCTCTCCTGTGGGACACATAGTCTAGTTGGTCTTCATTTGATTGTCATTAAACCTGTCCTTTCCTGTCAGCTCTTGTCAGTTATACAAAATAAAATCAAGTATTCATAAGAAGTCTGTAACGGGATATAAGCAGACCAATTTAATAATTCATTTTTGCTGAGCCTTCACTGGCCTCAGTTGTAGCTAGTGCTTGCTGTTAAACATGATTAGATATGGTGTGTGTAAGACATGGCAAGTTGGCCATACTTCTGATTTTGCTACAGTTCATTCTCTCTTCTTTAATTCTGTCAGTTACTGCGAAGTTAGTAATGTGAACTGTACTCGAAAATAAGTAATATGTCTATTGCCCCTAAATTTTTTAAAGAATTTTTTTTTAAGATTTTATTTATTTATTTGAGAGAGAGAGAATGAGAGACAGAGAGCACGAGAGGGAAGAGGGTCAGAAGGAGAAGCAGACTCCCCGCCGAGCAGGGAGGCCGATGTGGGACTCGATCCCGGGACTCCAGGATCATGACATGAGCCGAAGGCAGTCGCCCAACCAACTGAGCCACCCAGGCGCCCTGCCCCTAAATTTTTAAAGCAGCATATAATTATTTAACATGAAGATGTCCTTTTTTCTTTAAAGAAAGACAACTGTATTGCTTCCAGTGTTTAATAAGTTTACAGAACCTAGGTATTACTTTCACTTTTAGAAACAGAATGTTTGAAATATAAGAGTCTCTAGAGATTCTCCCTTCTTATTTTCTATGTTAGAAAGCAAACCTAGAGCAGAGCTGTTGGCACTGACATCTCAAAGTATGTGTCCGACAGAATCTAGAATCCGATCCGTATGCGGTTACTTTTGAATCAGAACACACATAAGCACATACACACACATGTATAAACATGCATATATTTTAAGAGGAAAAAAAATCAAGTTTGAAAAACTGTTTAACTGTAAAATAACATCCACTACAAATTTCCCTATTCTCCTTTTTAGTTGAAACCAGTTTGTAAAATATTCTCCTTGTGCTAGGTCCTTTGGCAAGTAATGCATAACAAAATTTATTTATGTATTTAGATATATCTTTCAAAGTACATGTAATCAGACAAAGGTCTCCTGGGTAAGTCTTCTCTTGATACAGTAGATGATTGAGAAGTCATTTCATAGTGCTCCGTCTTTTGGAGCCTTGGGAAAGTGACTTGGTTTCTGTGGAGGCGCCTAGAATCCTGCTGGCAGCACCACGGCAGAGAGCCGCTCCAAGGGTTGGAAGTGTCATTGGTGAAGGGTTTGCGTGGGGCACATTCCAGATCCTGAACTGTGATTAGTTGAAGGTACATTGGCTGGCGGAGAAAAGTAGTAAGAGCAAGAAAACGCTCGTGGTATGTGCAGGACTACAGTTTCTAACAGAGCGCTCAAGGGAAAATGCGTCTAGCACGGATGTGGGTTTGCACAGACCCATTTTAGTGTTAGGACGTTATGTGAGAGGTGTCCTGGACTGGGCTCGGTGAAGATACGTTCTACCTTCACTAGTCCCCCAGACTTGAGAAAGAGGTCGCTAAATGAGTTCCAGACATACGGCTCTCACTGGCATACTTCAGTAGATTTTCCTCTAAATTTTACAACACAAGTCTGAAGTCAGTCCGATTTTTTCCCCCCGTGCAGATGGAAACTTTAGTGGGGCGAGGTAACTGGCAGGGAGCATCGGTGAGTGAGGTGCAGGGCTGGTGTTCAGCCCAAGACTGGCCCTTCCCGCTGTGCCCCGGGAACAGGACCCTCTCCTAGAGCGCGGCTGACACTCTGGGCCACGTTGCTCTTCACTGGGGCCGTTGGTCTTACCTGCCGTAGGCTGCTGAGCAGCACTCCTGCCCCAGGTCACAAGATACCAGCAGCGGGTTTGAAAACAAACAGGGTCTCCACAAGTTTCCAAGTGCCCCCCCAGGGGGGAAATCACCCCTAGTTGAAAAGCACTGGAGGACTTTTTTCTTTTCATTGAAGAGAATCCCTAAGTGTTCAGTTATGTATCTTTTGAGACTAATTAATATTCTTCAGAGATGCTCTCAGTAAGAACAAACTGATTCTGTGGTATTTGCCTCCGTGGGGAAGAAGCTTCTGCTCCTGCCAGTGCAGCCAAGAATTCAGGGGCTGGCTCCATGTCCCTGCTGCTGCCAGGCTAAGGCCAGGGCGTCCCCCTGCAGGGGTGTCCACTAGCTGCCCACTTCCCCAGGCCTGGTGGACTGGGCCTCCCTTCTGCTCACCAGCTTCCACTCAGAGGCAGGAGCTCTGCCCCGTTTTGACAGTCTGGGAGTAATGGAGCCCCAGCTGGTCAGCCCCACCGGCTAGCTTGTAGGGCCGGAAGGGCTGCCACAACTCCTCCCCTAACCCAGCGCCCACTTAGAAGCCAGCAGGGGCCCCTCCAGATAAGGCTGGGTGCTGTCCTCTTCCATTCCCCGTGTCTTGGCCCAGACCTTTGCAGACCTTGCTCCAGTTCATGCCTACGGGAGGTGGTGAAAACAGCGGAGAGCTTGGTGGTCCGTCGTTCAAAGGGAGGATCCATGATACGTACCAACAAAGGACAGAGCAGCCCAGTGAGAAACTTTATTGCCAGAACCAGGGAAAGATTCAGCCTGAAGGAGTCCCACAGAATCACACTCTACACTGCGTGCATGTGCTAGTCTGCTCTGCTCAGGAGTGGTCAGAGTGAGACGGTCTTGAAAAGGCCTCCAGGACACACATCCATCAGCAAAGCCAAAGCCTTGCTTGTCTCAGGGGCCCTGAGCACAGTCTCTGGGTGTACTGCGCACGGCTAGTGGTAGTTCCTGTGAAGCTGAGCTTAGAAATAGAATCGCATGCCTCCCCGTTGGTCTAGAAGATTGTACGTGTGCCGGAACCATGGCTGT
The DNA here is from genome assembly GCF_037043125.1 of Eumetopias jubatus. NCBI lineage: Eukaryota > Metazoa > Chordata > Mammalia > Carnivora > Otariidae > Eumetopias > Eumetopias jubatus. The sequence continues at coordinate 409,414 of NW_028274913.1, read as the reverse complement.
GGGCCCAGGAGCGTGGACAGAGACCACCTGCAAGGTGCTGGTCCATTCCTGACTGAACTAGGGGCAGAATCAAGAACCAACTTCCCAGTTGGGGAGAATAGCCTCTAAGCCACATGTATCCAGTGGTAAAGGGTGAAAATCTGACTCAGTGAGTTCAGACACCACTTTTGACCAACAGGAAGTTGGTGTGGGGCCAGGAGCAGCCCGTAGAAAGCCAGGAATACAAATCTGGTCAGGGACAGGAGAGGGGTGGTGCATGCTACAGGGTAATTGGACTTCACAGAATTAGGTCAGCCAAGTCACAAAAAAGAAACATGTCTGAACAACAACCAGCACTCAACATGTTTGATGTTTGTGTAACAGTTCAGAGTGTTCACTCATCAACTCTGGTGAATTTTATGTGATTGTACAGCAGAGGGGTTTGAAGTCAGATGGGCCTCCTGATGGCATTGTGCCGTTCATCCTGCCTGTCCCGGTGAGACCTCAGGGCACTGCACCTCTAAGCTTGAAATAGGGGCCTGTTCCCTACCGACGGTCCAACAGGACCTCAAATATATATAGGCCAGGACTGGCACTTAGTAGATGCTCAGTATATATTAGTAACTTTCTTGTTCAGAGAGAAATGACTTTTTATTATGCATGTATGTCTCTGTATATTTTGTGAGGAGTGTGGAACAGTTCCTAATCAAGAAAGTAGATACCCTATTTATTTCCTCTTAGTTTGGAGTGTTCTGTTAGTTTCTCCCCGTAACAATCTTTGGAAGGTATTTTCTAAAGGAGCCAGGCCCCAGAGAAGTAGACTTGTATTAAATCCCATGTCCCCGAATTCCTCTCCCTAGCACGTTGTCCCTCCTCCTGCCCACCCCCCAGGGGTCTCTGTAATTGTGGTCCTTTGGTCCTTGAGGTTCAGAGGGATCCCCGTCGTGGCAGGAAAGACAATTACACTCACAGAGCTAGGATAGTGCTTTGTAAAGGAGACTGTTCTGGATGCTACGGGTCTTCTTTCCCTGAACTGCAGGTGGTACCTGCTTTTCATTTCCAGCTGAATCCCCGTCCCTCTCACCCTCACAGAAACCGCTCCATCTCATTTCTAGAGTAGGACATTGGGTGTGCCCCAAGGGATCGAGTGTGGGTTCTGCTTTAGAATCTTGAGTCTGGGTTACTTGTCAGCCCTGTCCTACATGTGTCTCCCAGAACTTGTTTTACTCCTTCGGATTTTGCTCATTTGCTTCTCTGATCATTAGACGAAACACTTACTGAGGTCAGGGGTCCCTGGAAGAATGTTCTCAGTGTCGTAGGTGTTGTGTGGATTTGGAGTGCACCCGGAAGAGAAGCTGTGTGTGAGCCCGTGGTGAGGAAGGGTGCAGCCGCGCCCCGTGAGCTGGGGTACAAGTTGGCCGTGTCTGCTGGTTTGCTGCCAAATCTTCAAGTCTGTATTTCCATTTTTGAAGCTATCAGTAAATCTCTTTCAAACATTTGTCAGTATGTACAACCTCCCCATCACTATCCAGTTTTATTTTTGTTGTTTTAATTATAAATATCTAATAGTTTATTTTAACCATTTGAAATTACTTGAACAATGTCACGGTTAAATAACCATATCATTTCAGCTGCTTTTTGGACAAGTGATTGTTTTGTTTTGGAGGGAGAGAGAGGAAGAGAAAAGGTGGGCGGGACGCAGAGGGAGAGAGAGTCCTAAGCAGACGCCAAGAGTGGACTCAGTGTCATGACCCTGAGATCGTGACCCAGGCTGAAATCGAGAGTTGGACGCTTCACTTACTGAGCCACCCGGGCCCCCCTGGATAAGTGATTTTTAACAGGTTCTATTAGATATCAGAAAACTCAGCCAGCATCTTCTGCTTCTGTCTTCTGAATCTAAGCAACTTAGAAGCCACCACAGTGGAAGTTTTAGGCCCTCTCTTTACTGGGTGACTACAGCCTGTGAGCAGTCATGGGCTTATTTGTAAGGCTGTTCACCTCTTTCCCTCTACCAGTCACCTTACGATTTCTGTATCTTCCTTTAAAGTTAAAACCCTTTTCACCCAGGACACTGAAAGTTACGCCATCAATACTAATAAATAAGTAGTTTAAAATATTGTGAAAACGTTTTATTTAATGTTTCTGTTTTGCTGTCTTCTGGATAAAAGGGAAAAGGCCATGAGATAAGTTATTGATGAAATGAGCTGCTGAAGTGGAGAGGAGGTGTAGTCGGCCGATAACTGTCATAGCGTGAGCGCTGGTAAATGACCGCGCATGCAGTCAGCCGTCCACCAGAGCCGTTCTGGTGCTGAGCTGCATCGATCAGTAGTAGGGTGTTAGCAAAGTTGATGGATGGGGCCAACACGGACAGACAGCAGAAGGGAGCCCTGAAATATAAATATGAGAAAAGTACAAGGAAGGGGAGTCTCCATCTCTGCAGGTGTTCAAATATAAATTGAAATGTGGGTTTCTGTGGTGCAGTTCCAGTTATTTGCAGCATTGACACCGAAAACATCCGACATACACGTTGGACCCCTTCACAGCTACAAATGACCCAGAAGTGATCCAAACACACCGACCACAAAGAGAGGAACTTGGGCCCCCAAGCAGACCTCCTGAGAGCGGGGGCGCTAGGGGCTCTGAACATGGCCATGTGGGCAGTGCCGGGCTCCAGAGACTCCCTTGAGGGGACAGAGGTCGGAATCTGCTCTGATAGCTCCGCTCGGCGTGGCACCACCTGACAGAGTCGGGGTCAGCCCCATACGAGTTGCGGATGTCCCGGTGACTCTTGCGCACGGCCACAAACCTCAGCTTCTTCATGACCCCGGGCCAGCCCAGCAGCTGCAGGTCCCACAGGTACTCTGGGGACAGAACTTGGTGGGCTTGTGGTAGAGAAGATACCTGTTCAGGTGGCTCTCATCATGCCACAGGGCCTCGATCCCATTGGCCCAGTCGACCACCATCGCCTGGTGACAGGCTGAGGTCAGTCGGGGAACCTCCGGCACCGAACCCCCAGAAAAGCCTCCTGCCTAGTAAAAGTCACCGGGGTCCCTGGGGTGTGCCCCTGGGACCTTGTCCGCACTCGTAGCTGAAGTCCTAGAAGGTCACCCTGGAGAAACCGGGGTGCAGGGTGCCTAAGAGGAGGGACAGGCTCTCCACGCCCACGTGGTCGCTCAACTTCATGTCCACTACACGGACACCAGGTAGTCCACCTTGCGAAGGAAGAGCGAATGCGAGAAGTTGCTGATCTCCATGCGGTGCATGGGCACATCCTGCCAGCAGGGAGCCCCGGGGACCTGGAACCAGCACTCTCTGGTCCTCCGGGAGCAGCACTCGGGCCCAGCAGCCAGCCCGTCGGTGAAGACATAGTAGGTGACCCTGTGTCCCGCCGTGAACTGCTTCTCTGCCGGCTGCAGGAACGGCTCCAGGAAGACCACGTAGCTACAGGGACGGGGGATAGGGCGGGAGGAGAGTCACTGCCAGAGGCTGGTGGCAGGACCCCAGAGCTCGGGGCCGTGCACGTGTTCACCTTCGTCACTGGGACACGCCCCGGGCTGCGTTAAGCCACAGCCACCCTCCTGGCCTGTCCTGAGAGAGTCCGCCGGCGGGCCCTCCCTCCCTTCTGCTCCCAGAGATGGGGGCCCTCAGCACCCCATCTTACAAACGGGAGCCCGAGGCTTGGGAGGCTGGAAACCCATGCAGCCACACAGTCAGCATGCTGGAGCCAGGGACACTGCCCCGTGCTGAGCTCCCGGGCAAACCCTGCAGGTGCCCTCCCCTGGCCGCCCCCCTGCGGGTCCCCTCCCCACCTGCCAGGACTGGAGCTCCTTTGGGCACAGCCCTCGTTCCTTTGCCCAACAGACCGGCTAGAAGAAGCAGGGCCAGCCACCTGCCCCTCTTGCTTTGGGTGGGCTGTCGCTGGTCCCCACAGCTGGCTGCACCCCCTGGAGGGTCCCCCCGTGAAGGCTACGGGGCCTCTTGCTGACAAGGTCCTCAATCTACCACTGGTATTCCTAGGGGGGGTCACCTTGAACTCCCCCAGACCGGGAATCAGGTGCAGCCCGGGGACAGGGAAGGGGAAAGAGGACCCGGGGAGTTGAGGGGGGTTGCTAAGACCCCAGCCTTGAATCCAAGGGGGTAAGCTTCTGGATCCAGGTCGACATACGCCCCTCCCTCAGTCCAAAGCCCTCACATAGCTGGTCCCCCTGTGAGGGGTCTACCTGCTCCCCACCGTGGGGACAGCAGCTCCCCCAGCGTCAAGCAAGTGTGGTGAGCCCTCTGAGTCTGGTTTTTTGGAGCAGGCACTGAGGCTACTTCCCTGGGCCTGCCCCACACCTGGCAGCTTAGTCAAGGGCTCACACGGGGAAGGCGGCCACTGCCTTGAAACAGGGGACAGGCACACAACCCGCAGGCCCGGATCAGGTCACCAGGGGAAAGGCCAGGCCCAGTCGTTGTGAGTGTGGTTTCACGGCCCCTTCCCTCAAGGACGCTGCCGGCAAGGGCTCCCTCATGCAAGCCCGGCACCTGCCCTCGCCCCGGGGCTGCGCTCCCGGCCCAGAGGGGGACGCATGAGCACCGCCTGTGCGGGCAGCGTTGGGACAGGGCCACTGGCGCTGGCCGCGGACCCTGGGCCGTGAGGGTCTGGTTGGTGATTTCAGTCCCTGCTCTCCAGGACCTGGAGGACGACTCTGAGGCAACCTGGGCCCTTCCTAGTCCCCCCCGCACATGGGGCTGAATGCCTCCCTTGCGATGGCCTGGGAAAAGGGTTGCACGGGCCTCAGGCCATCCTGCGGGCCTCGGCGAGCTCTGTGGAGGAAGGAAGCTCTGACTGCCGATGCTGTGGCCAGCCCCAGCTTCCAGAGGCTCCCAGGGGCCAGGCCACTTGCCGGCAGCCATGCCCAGCACGCTCCTGGGTCCGCTGGGGTCCCAGGGCCTCACTGCTCAGCTCCCTCTCAGGGGCCTGGGCTCTGGCACCGAGTGCTGTCTGACCCGAGTGCTGTCTGAGGCTGTGCCCTCCTGAGCCTCATCCTCTAAGAGACACACAGGAGGGGCCAGCCCGACAAGCATCTCCTCGCTACCAATCCACAGGGCACACGTGACCCCCTTCCACTTCTCTGGTGGGGGGCTCCCCGGAAGCCCCATTGTTGGGGTGCTCTGCCCCTTGACTCAGCAGGATAGCGGCCTGGGGTCAGGGCTGTGTCTCTCCGAGGGGAGTGGCAGCAGGCGGGGGCTGTCACCCACTGTGACGGGCAGCCTCCTGAGAGGGAGCCAGGGGCTGTCCCCTCACCGGGCCCACGAGAGCCCAGTAAGACTGCTGAATGCATGCACTTTCACATTAATCCCCAGGACGGGGTCCCCCCACTCTGTGCTCAACACACCGACAGTCCCATGGTGACGTTCTGCAGCTAGAACTGCTCGTTCAGGACGTCAGTGTTGCAGGTCCCTTCCCAGAAGATGGGGGCCAGGCAAGGGGTGAGGGCAAGGACATCGTTCCTCCGGGAACACAAGAGAACAGCATGGCGATGTGCGAGCTGGGAGGAGGGTGAGCGCACCAAGGGCCCTGGTGCTCACCACCCCCACCTGGAACCTCACCATCCCCCGCCCCATGCCTTCAGGGGCCCACCAGGTGCACCCTCCTTCCAGAAGGACTTCACACTTGCAAGAAACCCAGACTCAAACCTATGCAAATCCCTTCCAGCTCTAAGCAAACCTGGTCCCTGCCAGACCTCAGAGTGGGAGCAGGGATTTCCCAGCAAAGCCAGGGGGCCCTCCCCGGGGAGGGAACAAGCCCCCCTCACATTCTTTGGTGGGCAAGGGATAGAAAGCAGGAAATGCAAGGCGCAGAGAGAGAAAGGGACAGAGAATAATCTGTGGGCTCCAAATCGAGATCTCTGAAACAGGGAGAGGAAAAGAATCTGGCAATCGTGCACCCGCTGAGTTTTCAATCAGCCCGCCCTTCCTTGTCTACCTTAAATTTCCCTAAGTTTGAGAAAGGGAGGGGAAGAGAGGGAAGGGGAGGGGGGGAAATTTCAGTGAATGTATTCCCGGGGGTGTTAGCACCTTGGCTGGGGATAAAGCATCCTGAAAAATCACACAACGTGATGTGAGTTTGCAGGGAGGTGGCTGCGCCTTTATGATCTTGGAGAGATGGGGATAGGAAGGCGGTAGGAGGGCAGGTGTTGGCCAGGCAGGAGGATGCCCGACCGGACCCATTCTGCCCACGCCCTCCAGATTCCGTGGGGGAAAGAGTCTGCCACACTTCTCTGCTGGGAAGTAGACCACGGCTCTTGGACCAATGTCGTCCTTCTGTATGCGTCCCACAGCGCGTCTGCCACCAGTCCCCGTGGGCCCTGACGTCCTACACTTCCTCAGGAAGTCTTCCACTTATTCGCCCAACATTTCCAAGCACCCGTGACAGGCCAGGCATGTGCTAGCTGCCGGGGAGAGGCAAACTGGCAAATTCAGTTTCAGAGATCTGATGCCAGGACAGGCTCGCACCAGCGCAGCCGCCCTTCACACGACCGCAGACCCGGGGAAAAGTGTCTGGAGAGAGTGCAAAACAACGGCAGGTCTGACTCACGCCGGGTGGAGCAGGAGGGGTCAGGGAGGGCTTCTCGGAGGAAGGGACATTCGGAAGAGAGCTGAGGCACAGAGGTAGTTAGGGAAGTTGGGTGGGCTTCCGCGGAAGAGGAGACCACTTGTGAAAAACCCCAGAGTGGTGGAAGCGGAGGGAAGGGTGAGGGGGGGAGAGCACAGGCCGTGGAGGGAGGTTCAGTCCGAGGACAGGGAGCCCCGGGCAGGCTCGGGGGCTGAGCTTGGAGCCCAGGACCCCCAAACGGAAATGCCACGTGGGGGGCTGGAGTTCAGAGGACAGAGAGATGTGGGAGCCGGACACGTGGAGTCACCAGTATGTAGTCGGCGATGCAATTCGCTGGTGCGGTTAGGGCCACCCGAGGAGAACACAGTAGAATGGCATCAGTCAGCTACTACCACGTAAGGACCACCCACAGGATCTCTGTGCTATGAACCGACACGAATGTACTTAGCTTTCCCGTCTGGGCAGCATGGGGTCAGGTGGCGCAGGCCGGCCCTGCTGGGCGGCGGGGGTCTCCGCAGCTTGCGCGCGCCTTGGGGGGTGACTGTCCGTGACTGGTTCGTGCCGGCTCTGCTGCCCTTGTCCCCCTCCCACCGAGGGCGGCCACGTCCCGCTCGTCTCACGGCCACGCCGAGGCCACAGCAGGCTGAGAGGAAGGTCTCAGCACAGGACTGCATTTCTGCCTCAGCGGCTAAGTGAAGCATGTCAAGGGGCCAAACCCCAAGTGCAGAAGGGCCTGCACAGGGTCTGTCGAGGGTCACAGCCCTGGGTACGCGCAGGAGCCCAGGCTGAACCCAGCTCTGTGTCCTCACACAAGGGCTGCACCCAGGCCTTGCGTGGGGTGTGGGTGGGGTGGGGTGTGAGGGTGTCACTGTATAGATGGGGCATGGGGGGGGTCAGCATTGAACAGCTGGGGGAGGGGCCCTCGCGGCTGGGGCTCTTGTCTGAGGAGGAAGTTGGGTGAGGGGACCCCGGCCATGGTGACCTCACTTCCCTGACAACAGAGCCCATCAGAATTTGGAACCCAGGTAACCAGGAACCCACATTCCAGAGACAGCCCCCGGCCCAACTCATTACTTTAGAGATAGTGAAACCAACATGTTCGCATGCTGTGTTCCAAGATCCGGAGGTTGCCGACGGAAGAAAGCGCGCCCAGCAAATGCTGTCTCAAGATGTCCTTTTAGGGCTCCCCACCGCCTCTGGCCGTTTGGTCGGAAAGACCACAAGGTGACACCAGGAGCCCCAGAGCCGGCCACCCAGCCCCACAGGGTCTAATCCACCTGTGCAGCCCCAGGTCCCCACCCGTGTGTGTGTGTGTGTGTGTGTGTGTGTGTGAAGAGGGGTCATGTAGGGTGGGCCAACCCCATTCAAGAGCAGGCTGATGAGGGGTCAGATACCCAGTGGGCAGGTCTTGTTCAAGGTCAAGGGTGGCTGGGTGGGACGGGGTGTGTGCGGATGCAAGCTTCTGCCCTGGGTTTATCCCAATTGTCCTGGAGCGGGGGTCACTGTACCGCGTGCAGGGCTGGGCACGCACAGGTGTGTCTGATCTGGGAGCAGGAGGGGGACTGGGCAGGGGCACAGGGAGGCTGGCTGGGCAGGGCTGTGATGCCTCTGGGCCGGCTACCCGTCCCTGTCTTTGCAGACCACGGATGAAATCGGGAGGAGGCTGGCGGACACCCGTGACGTTTCCGCGACCTGGGGCGTGACCCCACAGGGGTCCCCAGGAGCAGGTGCTGGGGATTGCGGGGGAAGGCCTCCGACACCACCCAAACCACTGTCCCTGGTGGTCATTGACTGGATTGTGCTCCAGGAATGGAGCCCACGGAGACCGAGCTCGAGGCTGAGAAGCCTGGGGCGGGGTGCCTGTGGGTGTGTGGGGACGGGTCGTGGCAGGCCCCACAGGGAGGAGCCCCGAGAGGCTGGTGTGGGGCCAGGAGCAAAGACTGTGTGCAGAGCACCCAGCGGGTGGACTGCAGTCGGGGAGACGTCCCGGGGAGGGCTCCTTCCTGGCTGCGGCTTCTCGGGGAGGCTCTGGGCTGGGCTCTGTCTTGCAAATACCCACGGAGAGCAGTCACGGGGGTGAGCTTTTCTCCTCTCACAGATGTTCCACGACCTAAGGAGCTAGAGCCGGCTTCAACTCCATCAGCAGCTCTGCAGGGAGGGGTGGTGCCTGCAGAGACTTCAGCAGGAGCCCAGGAGCCGGCAGTTGACCCAGCACCTGCCCACGGAGAGCCTGACACCGACCAGGAAGGGCCTGCTCGAGAACCTGTGCCCGGAGAGCCTGCCCCTGTTCCTGCCCCTGTTCCTGCCGGAGCCAGGGCCCCTGTGCCTGCCCCGAACTGTGGCCCTGCTCCTTCCCCAGACACCGCTCCTGCCCTGGATCCTGACCCGTCCCTACCCCTGCCAGTGCCCCTGTCCCTGCCCCTGACCCAGATACTGCCTTGGTTCCTCTATGTGCCATTGCTGCAGACCCTGTCCCTCCCCTTGCACCTGCCCCTTCCCCTTCCCCTGCTTGTGCTCCTGTTGTGGCCCCTGACCCAAGTCCTGCCCCTTCCCCTGCCCATGCCTGTGTCCCTGTTTTCGCCTCTGACCCAAATCTTGCCCCCACTCATGTCCCTGCCCCTGCCCGTGCCCCTGCTAGAGCCGATGGCCCTTCCCTTGCCCCTACTCGTGCCCCTGCAGCTGCCACTTCCCCAGCACCTGCCTGTGCACCTGTTCTTGCCCCTGCTCCGGATCCTGACCCAGCCCCTGGCCTGGAGCCTGCCCCTTCTCTTGCCCCGGTCTCTGCTCCGATTCTTGCCCCTGACCCGGGTTCTGCCCCTGCCCCTGCCCCTTCCCCGACGTGTGCACCTGTTCTTGCCCCTGACCCAGCTCCTGCGCTGGATCCTGCCCCTTCCCCTGCCCCTGGCTCTATTCCTGTTCTTGCCCCTGTCCCGGCTTCTGCCCCTGCACCTGCCCCTTCCCCGACGTGTGCAACTGTTCTTGCCCCTGACCCCGCTCCTGCGCTGGATCCTGCCCCTTCCCCTGCCCCTGGCTGTATTCCTGTTCTTGCCCCTGTCCCGGCTTCTGCCCCTGCACCTGTCCATTCCCCTGCCCCTCCCTCTGCTCCGGTGCTTGCCTCTGACCCAGCTCCTTCCCCTTTCCCTACCCGTTTCCCTGCCCCTGCATGTGCACCCATTCCTGCCCATGACCCACCTCCTGCCCCTGCACCTGTCCGTTCCTCTAACTGTGTCCCTGTCCGTGCCCCTGCCAGAGCCTATGCCCCTTCCCCTGCCTGGGTCCCTGTTCCTGCCCCTGCCCCTGCCAGAGCCGATGCCCCTTCCCCTGCTTTCCAGCACCACGGGCCCTTCCCTTGGCCCTGCCTGTGCTCCTGTACTTGCCCATGACCCACCTCCTACCGTGGATCCGGACCCTGTCCCTGCTCTTGCATCTGGCCCTGCTCTTGCATCTGGCCCTGCCCCTCCTCCTGTTCCTGCAGGGCTCCCAGAACCACAGCCAGAGCCCACATCCTCGTGGGGAGAGCCCCTTGTACAATTCCCCTTATTTCCATCACCCGACCCTGATGCCCCGCCAGATTGTTTCATCCCCGCCCCCTGTGTTCTTTCTCTCTGGTACATATTAACTGTTATATTATCTTTCCTTATCCTCTACGCTGTTTATTATTTATTTTAAATAAAATTAATTGTTTTCTGTTGGACAAGTCTGGAGCATTAATTATATTCCCAATGCTGTGCCACCGCACCCCAGAACATTGCTGCACAATATCTGCTTCTGCAAAGGACACCCTGAACCAGAAGGCCTCCCTGCCCATTTCTCCCCGAGCCCAGCCCCTGGCGACCCCTAAGCTGCTTTCTCTCTCTGTTCCTTTCCTGGGTGTTTCCTGTACGTGGAATCACGCAATAGGGGCCTTTGTGTCTGCCCCCCTATTTTCAAAGGGAACTCGTTTCCTTCTGTGTTTATTGGACACAGAATTTCCCTTATTCGATATTGAAATGCCTGGGGCTTACAGATCAGACGTAATCAGAGAGGCCACTTTAGGAATTATGGGCACAATCTTGGGGCCGAGACCCCTGTTCCTGCTGGGACACCTCAGCCTGACCCCAGACAGGACAGGGCTGGTTCCTCCTGTGGCCCACACAGAAACCAGGGAAATGCAGAAAGCTGGAAGACACACCCCAAAAGGCAATGCATTGCTCACAACCCAAGGCCAGAGAAAGGTTTCAGCGGACTCTGGTCCAAATCATGCTCCAAGTCACTGGGTTCCACAGGGAGAGACCACACGCATGCAAGTCCAAGTGGGGACAGGCACGGGGGGAGTCAGAGAAGCAGAGCTACCAGGTAAGGACTCTGGCAAAACAAAAAACTCTATGGAGGCAGCGCTGGTCACCCTCAGACCAGCAGGTGTCTGGTCTGGGGACCAGCAGCACTGGGGAGAACGTGAGGAAGCGGAGGTCCCCTGGAGGAAAGGGTGACGGCACCCCTGTCTGGGAGGACAGTGCACAGCACCCATCCCAGCCTGCAGGTGCACCCATCACCTACTGTGGGCAGCTCAATCCCAGCTTGTTGAAGGGAAGACCCGTGTCCATAATCCCCTATTTGCAACAGAATCCATAAAGGGGAGTTTGTGGGTCAACACGTATACAGTGTTTAAGGTACAAGTCTCGAATTCCAACATCCATGGTCTGCTTGTCCACCTTGAGCCTTGTTTGGGAAGCAGGGGTGGGGACGCCCGGGGCTGTGACCTGTGGGAGGGGTGGGGAGGGGGAGCTCTGAATGGAGTGACCAAAGCACACGGGGTGACTTGCCCAGGAGGGACCCTCTCGGTCCCCAGCCCCTCTCCTGACCTCGTGCACGATGGCAAGGGTGTGATGATGAAGGTGCTGGCCCTTGGCTGGCGAGTTCCGTAGCTGGTGTCGGAGCTGCTCAGGCTGCACACCGCGCTCTGATCCCAGAGCTGGCGCAAGAGCTGAAGCTGCAGCTGCCCCAGTCTCGGGAGCTGCGGCTCGCATCGCTGTTGGACCTGCCTCGAGCTCTGGGGCAGCTGCTAGAGCTGAATCCCCCTCCAGAGATGATCTAGTTCCGGTTCCGCACTTGGATAAGGCTCTTGAACCCACGAACAGCTTTCCTCCCCTGCCCATTTCATGGATGACAAAACTCGGGGCGGTGACGGGACCGGCTACATGGGGGTAATGGCTACGGGGTTTTCAGCCCAAGGATCCTGCATGCCCTTCACCTCGTGCCCCATACAGGTCTGTCCTGAGGTGCCCGACAGGGGCAAGGGCCTGAACTGCTGCTCCCGGCACCTGATCCCACCTGATCAGAGACACTCCCCTGGGTCGTGAAGTCCTCGTTTGACCTCTACTCCGGCCAGCCCCACGCGAGCAGGGACCGTGCGTCCTCACTGCTTGGGCACCATCTCCAGATGGCGGACTGGCCACTGCAGCGGGGTTGGTGACCACCATACCGTCGACGTGGATGCAGGAGCAGCTACAGGCCCAAAGCCCGCTCCGCAGCTCGAGGCATTTGATCTTCTGTTGCGGTGCCACTGCTGGGAGCTTGGGAGCCCGGGAGCTGGAGCCAAGTGCGCCCCAGTGTGAGTAAGCCCGCTGGAACTACGGCTCCATCACCAACTCCAGAGCTAGAGCCAATGCAAAATCCGAGCTGGCCCAGCTCCACAGTCAGCTGCGGGTGTTCCCCGGACACGGAGCAGGCGCTCGCTCCCCCTGCAGAGCTAGAGCCAGTGGGCTCCGCGCAGCAAGCCCCAACCCAGGACCTGCTGGGTTCCCTCTTCCCTCACAGACTTCTGCAGTTCCTCTGTGATTCCCCAGCGCTGGGACAGAGCAGACACTGCACCCACACCACCCCCTCCTTGGGTTTCCAGTTCAACAGGAGGGACCACAGACAGATAGAGGCGTGGGGCACGCTCCCCTGAGGAAGGCAGGGGTGCTCACACCCGTGATGGAGGGCTCCCTCTCATGCAGATTGCCGGCCCCCCGCACCTGCTGGCCACACCTGCCCCTGCCTGGATGTCCAGTGTGGGTGGGCTGGGGGGGGCCTGACCTCTGCATGGAGCATCCCCAAGGCTGCCCAGGGGGTGTGTGGAAGGGCAGGCCCGGCCACTGACTTTGCTTCTTGCCCACCTACCTCCAGGGCCATCTCCTCTGTTCTGGGCACATGGCTGGACGAGACTCGGAGGACTTCTGTCAGCCAAAGACGTTCCCTGCCTCAAGCAGCTGGTGGCCCATGTGAAGCTCAACATGCCCTGTTCCGACCTGCAGCACCAAGCCCACCTTCTGCTGACCCAGCTGGAGCACGCAGAGCCCACAGTGGCCGAGCCCGAGGGTGAGAACACCGGGGCTGGGTGCCTGAGTGTGTGGGGGGAAGGGTCAGGGCTGGTCCGACAGAGAGGAGCCCCGGAGGCTGGTGTGGGGCTTGGAGGAAAGACTGGGCTCCGAGCGTCCAGTGGGTGGACTGCAGTCCGGGAGACGTCCCAGGGAGGTCTCCTTCCTACCTGGGGCATCTCTGGGAGACTCTGGGCTGTGCACGCACAGGTGTGTGTCTGATCTGGGAGCAGCAGGGGGCTGGGCAGGGGGATAGTGAGGACATCGGGCAGGGCTGTGATGCCTCTGAGCTGAGTGACAGTTCCTGTGTTTCCAGAGCCGCATGGAAACTGGTTTGGATTCTGCCCCTGCACCTGGCTCCTCACACGAGTTAGGGACACAGGTGGAGCCTGGCTCTAGCTCCTGAGATGGTGGAGCAGCTGAGAGAGGAGAAGAAAAGCCCAGCCCATGGCTCCTCTCCATGGGCCTTTGCAAGACAGAGCCCAGCCCAGGGCCTCCCAGAGAAGCCGCAGCCAGGGAGGAGCCCTCTCTGGGGCGTCTCCCCGCCTGCCATCCACCCGCTGGGCCCTCTGAGCCCAGTCTTTTCTCCTGGCCCCTCACCAGCCTCTGGGGCTCCTCCCTGTGGGGCCAGCCCCGACCCGTCCCCACACACCCACAGGCACCCAGCCCCAAGCTTCTCAGCCTCGGGCTTGACCTCCATGGGCTCCGGCTCCTGGAGCACAATCCAGTCAATGACCACCAGGGACAGTGGTCTGGGTGGTTTCAGAGGCCTTCCCCCACAATCCCCAGCCCCTGCTCCTGGGGACCCCTGTGGGGTCACGCCCCAGCTCATGGAGTAGGAGGAAGTGTCTGCCAGCCTCGTCCCCATTTCATCTGTGGCCTGCAAAGACAGGGACGGGTAGCCGGCCCAGAGGCATCACAGCCCTGCCCCGCCAACCTCCCTGTCCCCCTGCCCCGTTCCCTTGTTGCTCCCAGATCAGACCCACACCTGTGCGTGCACAGCCCTGCACGCGGGACACTGAGCCATCCCCGCAGGGCCATCAGGATAAACCCTGAGGCAGAAGCGCGCAGCCCCCCACACCCCGTCCCACCCACCCAGCCTTGACCTTGAACATGACCTGTCCCCTGGGTATCTGACCCCTCATCAGCCTGCTCTTGAACGGCTTGGCCCGCCCCACATGACCCCTGTTCACACACACACACGCACACACGGGGAGGGGACCTGGGGCTGCATACATCGATTAGACCCTGTGGGGCTGGGTGGCTGGCCCTGGGCCTCCTGGTGTCTCCTTTCGGTCTTTCCAGCCAAATGGACAGAGACGTCGGGGAGCCCTGACACGACATCCCCAGCGAGGGAGTGTTTGCACAGTTTGCTTTCCTCAGCCTGTAGCCTCCGGTCTTTGGGATGCAACATGCAAACATGTTTTTGGTTCGAGGATCTCCAACGAAATGAGCTGGGCAGGGGGCTGTTTCTGGAATGTAGGTTCCCATGGCAGCACTTTGTGCATCACGTGTCCCCTGGCATTCAGACTGGCAAGTTACCCCTCCCCACGCCATGGCCGCGGGCATGATTCCAAGAGTTCCCATAGGAGCTTGCCTGTCCCAGGGCTGTGACATGGCTCCGCTGTGGCTTTGAACCCAGGTCAACCTGACCCAAGCCTGAGCTCATGCAGGAGCCTGAGGAAGTAGCCTTGAATGGTACAGCTGAAAGTGACGGAAGCTTAACTTTTACTGAATCTAAATATTAACTGTTAAATGTAAAAATCATAAAACCTGTAACAGAAAAGAGTGAAGGATGGGGACTCCTGGGTGTCTCAGTCGGTTAAAGCATCTGCCTTCGGCTCAGGTCAGGACCTCAGGGTCGTGGGATCGAGTCCTGGTGCGGGCTCCCTGCTCAGCGGGGGGGGTCTCTCTCTCTTTCTCCCTCTGCTGCACCCCCTGCTTCTGCGCTCCCTCCCTCTCTCTAAGAAATAAAATGCTAAAAAAAAGTTTCTCTTGAAAAAAATAAAAAGGTTCGGTGACAGGTGGACCTCGGCAGAGTGGCTTGAGCCATGGGCCGGAGCTACGGCCGATGCCAGGGATGCCCCCGGCTCCTGCCGTGGAACCAGCCCGGGACCTGAGCTGGAGCTGCAGCTGGAGCTGGCTCCGTCCCCGGTGGTGGGGCTCAAGCTCGTTCTGGAATGCACTCCAGGGCTCAGTGAACTCTCAGGCTGGCATTGTTGCCAAATTTGGTGGAGGAACCGGCAGCAGAGAGGACTGCTGCACTGGAGCTGGTCCAGGCGAGCAGGTAGAGGGGCCTCTAGCCCGGGAGCTGCCGCTGGGGGGGGGGCCGTCGTCCGCAGTCGGTGCGGGGGCTGCTGTGTGCGGTGGCTCTGGCTTTGTGGGTGGAGGTAATGCTCGCTTGGCGCACGTCTGAGCGTCTGCTCTAGCTCGCTAGTTGGCAAGCGCCCCTGTGTTTGTGCAGCGGGGGCAGGAGCTGGCTGCAGGGGCAGGGGGCTTACCCACACTGGGGCGCACTTGGCTCCAGCTCCCGAGCTCCCGACAAAGGTACCGCAGCAGAAGATGGAAATGCCTCGAGCTCTGGAGCGGGCTTTGGGTCTGTAGCTGCTTCTGAGCCCCGTCAACCCTGCAGTGGTGACCAGCCCCGCTGCAGTGGCCAGTCCTCCATCTGCAGATGGTGCCGAAGCAGCAGGAGGAGAGAAGATCACCACCCTGCCAGGGTGATCACCCTGTGCTGATCCCCACCGCCTGTCCCTGTGCCTTTCACAGGAAACCCCGCACAGCCTCCCATAGCAGCACTGAGCTGCCTCGAGAAGTGGCTCTCGATCTCGGGCTGGCTCTCACTCTGGCAATGATGCTGGATCGGATGAGAGAACTGGTGTGCAGTTGGCTTTGCTCCGGACCTCATGCCGGAGCGGGTTTTGCCTGTGGACGGGGTCCACGGGTCGGAGCAGAGGGGCTCTAGTCTGTGGGGGCACTGGCTCAGGCTCTCGAGCTGCTTCCATGGCTGGCTCGAGTGTACGCGGGGGTAGGTTCTAGTGCATCAGATGGTTCTAGATCTTAGCTGCCGCCAGGGCTGACTCTGCCCCATGCCTCCTGCAATGTCTCGTGTTAGAGATGCTCTAGCTCTGTATCGCCCGCTAGCTGACTGTGGGTGAGTAGGACCTTAAGACAGCCTCGGAGAGTTTTTCAGGACCTAGAATTCACAGCTGTTAGGATCAGGTCACTTAGTTAGACACAAAAGTGGTTAATATCGTAAAGGACAATAAACTATATCCTTTGATGTTCTATTTTCTTCCCGGACCGAAATTATTTGCTTCTCTACCGGCAAAAACCTTCACGCAAATGTCTAATTTCACTAAGTTGGGGACCTCTACTAAATAGCAGTCAGTTGAACGAAGTCCATTTTCCCAGTCTTCGGGTGGCCTGTACCCTTACGTGAGAAGAAATGACATGCCAGCCTCCTTTCGCCTTATGTCCAAGCTCGGGCGGTCAGTATTCTCTTTACTCTCGCTCAGCTGGCAACTCTGGTTCAGAGGCTAAACATGGCCTTTGGAGCCTGGGTTCGAGTTCTGGCTGTGAGCCAGGTCAGCTGCGTGCCCATGGTGTGCATCGGGGTCCTCATCTGCGGAGGTGAGGGACACTCACGACGCGTCATTATGGCCAGTGATCACATGGTCTTCTATCCTTTCACTTTCTGCTTCTCCATATGAGGCCTCTTAGACCTCAGGCATATATCTGGATTTGGTTTGTAGTCCAATCTGACAATTTGACTTTTTATTGGTGTACTTAGTCGGCTTACATTTAATGTACATGCAGTGACATTCAGGTGTAACTCTACCATCTTATTGGTTTGCTCTTTCCTCCATCTGTTCTTTTTTTGAAAACTCGTTCCATGCCTTCCTAAAGATTATGCAAGTATTCTCTGTCACTCCAGTCCCCTCCATTAACGTGTTATTATGCCTTCTGTCATTATTCCTTCAGGGACTGCTCAAGGGAAGTGCTGTCCCCATAGAAACAGTCCATCCCTGCGCTGTCAGGGCATGCCCCCCTCCCGTTCCCAGATATTAGCAAGGCCCTGGGCCTCTGTAACAGGGGTTGCAAGCTTTGCCTGTAAAGGGCCACATAGGCTTTGTAGGGCCTCCTCAACTCCACCATTATAGCTTGAAAGCGGCCATAGATGATATGTTGATAAAATAGCATGGTTATGTCTAAACAAACTATCTTTACCAAACAGATGACAGGTAGACTTTACCTGTGAGCAGTGTGCTGTGACCCTGGCTTTATAGCCTCAGCATCTCTGGGTAGGGGTTGGGGGGGGGCATCTGGCTCCTGGGCTCCCCTTGGCTCCAGTACTACTCTTCCTCTTCCGGTCTCTTTGAGCCTGGAGGTGAGAACGGTTTCCCATCTACCTGTCCCCGGAAGTCCCTCCAACTGCTTTGGTTTTTTATTCCCACCCACACATCTGTAAACAGTTCCTCCAGTAAACTCTTCAACTGAATGCTGCAGCAGGCCATCCAGCTCCTGCAAAGACCCTAACGGAACTTTAGGCTTACAGCATGCACGTATTCATTCCACTGTGGCCCAAGTTGCAGCCAGCAGTTTGCAGATTGGCCTCCCTGCCCAGGAAGAGCCTCCTGCAGGGCAGACGCCATGTCTTAGTTATATTTGCATCCCCACCACACCCATCCCTCACCTGGGCACAAAATGGGAATGAAGAATCTTGGCTAAACTGACCTAAATTAGCAATGCAGAAATGGAGCCAGGAGAGGTCAGCATGTAGAAAAAAGACTGGAGGGGTTCTTATTTAAAGTGGGTAGGTTGTGAAAGAGAACTATCCAGGAGAGAGTGAGTTAATCGAGGAGAGCCAGAGGATTTGTCTCAAAGTTATCACAGAAGGGAAACATGTAAGGACCTGGTGTTACAATGTTAAGTCTTCAGTGTGGTTGAGCTGTTGTGTTAACAGTGTCCTCTGTGGAGTGTGGTCGAGCACTTGGTGTAACAAATGTCAGCTGTTGAAAGAGGTGAATGTCAGCTGCCGCAGTGAGTCGGAGTAAGGAAAAGAATGAGCACAAGTTCATTTTGCACATAGGAGGCCACGGCGTCATTTGAGAGGGGTGTCTACAAAGTGGCCTGTATTCAAGCCACATAAAAAGCAGCAAAATAGCAAACTGGAACCAGAAAGTTGGAGCAACTACTCAAGAATATTAACTTTTTTAAAAATAAGTTTTCAAATGGAGAAGGTAATACATGAAAATAGTCAAGATGAGACTAGAATTTAGAAGTTTATTTTGAACACATTGCTTCAAATACATAGTCATAATGGATTTATAAATTATGGAAACAGAAAACAAAAAGACACAGCAGGGCTCGAAAACACCAAAGTTATTGGACCAGAAACAGAGGTGAGAGTGGCTCCTGTCGGCTGGTTTCTGGGGCTGGAAGTTGGCCACCGGAGTGGGCAAGGGGCTCACCCCACAGGCTTGGGTGAGGCTGTCCTACGTGGTGTAGGAAACTAAACCAAACAACCAACAAAACCCTGTTGCTGACAGCTGCCTAGGGCTTTTGAACACAGTGGGGGCTTAGGAGTACAAAGACAGAGACCCAAACTGAAGACCAAGAATGAATACCACTGCCTGCAGACCCTGCATCTGACATGCTCTCCCTGTTATTGAAAGCCTTGACATGCCACGTGGGACCCCGTTCTGGGCTGAAGGTGGAAGCGATGGCAAGGCCACTGACTAGGGAAGGGTGAGGAGCAGGAGGGGAAGGGGGAAGAGCCGCTATCTCCTGCCCGCTGCCCGCAAACCTAAATTCCAGGACATGTGAAGAAACCCAATGCTAAGAAAGTTAACAAGTCAACAGTCAAAACATTTTCTTCTCCTTAGATAATTGAAAGTAAGAAACAAAAGACAGAAATGAAATAAGAATAGATGCATAGGAAAAAGGACCAATTAAAATCTTCAAAGTAAAAAATAAAAGTCATTGAAATAAATACCTCAAACTATCACAAACAAAACGACCTCAAGACAAAATTAATAAAGGCTGTTTACCCATCAACTTGCAGCAAGGGAGCCCTTCTGGTGTCACTTTCAAGGGTTTTAGAAAGGAAATTGAGTTTTATCAGGTAGAAGGGGAAAAGTCTTGGACTGGGAAGCATCCTATTAAGGTGGGATTTTGGAGTAGAAGAGACTTCAGTTTGTCTGCAGGTACTTCTGACCGTCCTTGGTTGTCTGAAGGGGGCCAGGAAGCAGTTTGGGCAACTTCCAAGAAGACGGACTGTGGGATGCTAGGAGAGACAGGTGTTCTGCAGGGGGCTGCACCTTGGAACCAGTGGGGCCGCTGGGACTCTTTAGAGTGAGTCTCCTCTTGAGAAGTGACCCCATGATAAAGGTGCCTCCAAACCGACTCTCAAGGAGCATTAAGGAAATGACCACCTACTGGGGTGGGTTAGAAGGAGGTCTCCAAGAACACCACTACTCCGGTAGCATTTCCATCTTGGACCAGAAAATCTATTTGCCAAGACACATGACCCTTGAATAACTTTTTTTTTTTTTGAGAGAGAGGGAGAGAGAGAATGAGAGAGAGCATGAGAGGGGGGAGGGTCAGAGAGAGAGGTCGATCCCCTGCCGAGCAGGGAGCCTGATGTGGGGCTCGATGTGGGGCTCGATGCGGGGCTCGATGCGGGGCTCGATGCGGGACTCGATGCGGGACTCGATGCGGGACTCGATCCCGGGACTCCGGGATCATGACCTGAGCCCAAGGCAGTCGCTTAACCAACTGAGCCACCCAGGCGCCCCTGAATAATATGGGTTTCTACGGGGGTTTTTCCCAATAAATATACATAACAGTGCTGTAAATGCATTTTCTCTAACTCATGAGCTCCTCTCTAACATTTTCTTTTCTTTAGCTTTTTATCGTAAGAACACAGTATGTTATACACACAACATACAAAACGCGTTCATCACCGTTTACTTCACCGGTAAGGCTTCCGGCCAACAGCAGGCATTGGAAGTCAAGTTTTTTCGGTCAACAATTATGACTGAGGGGAGCAGGCACAGCTAACTCTGTCGGTCCTGGGTCAATTACATCGCGGACAGCTGGCTTTATTTTTGATCAGAAAAAAACCTCAATTTTAAAGCAGGGAAAGAGTTCAGACCACACTTCCAAGCTATGAATCAGTAACAAACTTTAACAACAGGAGCGCGAAGTTGAGCACTCTCTTGGCTCGACTGTTGGCCCACTCTTTGGAGGCCACTTACGGGAATCGTATTCCGTAGGTGCGGGACAACGCCGCACACACCTGCGCGCAGGGGAAGCCCGACAAGGCGGCGAGTTAAGGGACCGGGAAGCCCCCGGCGACCGGGAAAGGCAGGACTCCGGGGGCCGCGGCCGCCGCCGTCCCCGGACACGCGCACCTGGGGCACAGCCCCGGGCCGGCCTCCGGCGCGCGCCCTCGCGCACGCGCACGCGCCCAGCCCCCAGCGCCCAGAGCCCGGGGCGGGGCCGCCGGGACACACCCCCTCCGCGCGCCGCGGGGACGCCATCGGGCCGGACGCGGGACAGAGCCTCTTAACGCCGCCGCCTTTTGTGCCCTCCCTTCGCCGCAAGCAGTCGTCATCAGGCTCCGACGCTCTGTGAAGCTCTCGGGCTCCGGCGCTCGCATTGGCAGAGCTGCTCCCGCCGGGCGACCTGACGAGACCCACAAGTGAGTCCATCCCAGGGCATGCCATGCACGTTTGGCCCGGGGACAGATGCCCTGACTTACTTCCTGAGAGGGCAGTGCAGCATGATCCTTCATGATGTTATCTAGCTGCCGTCTACTAAAAGGTTAGAACACAGGTTGTCCAGCCAAGCAGTGGTCCCTGCTACCGGCCCCACGGCTGAAATCATACTCCTTCCTCCACCCCCCTTTCGGGCTGGTCTCTCCCAGCTCGAAGCTTGGCTGGTCTGATGTGTTTGTCCCGCGGTTGCCTTGCCTCTGCTGGGCCATGGGTGCTGCCACTGTCCACTTAGAGTTTACCACTTGGCATGGACGTGGAAGTGTCCCAGTGAACCTGCCAGTTCCAGACATTTCTGTCCCGTCCCCAGTGAGTATCAGCATGCCTCGCCCTTCATGGAGTTGGGGTTGACTACCTAGCAGTACAGTAAGTCGGCTCCCCGAGTGCTCGACCGCAGGCATGGGAAGCCTGACGTAGCCGAATGTAACCGTGGCTTCCAGTGTGGTGGAGACGTAGGCAGAAACGTCCCCCCAAGCAGGGACCGGGATACCCCACCCCGCAGAGCCGGTATGTGCAGTGAGAGGAAGCACCGATCGTGCTGGGGCTCACGGGAACAGCGGCGACAGGGCGAGCATGCTCTGTTCTGCGGCTCCTGGAGCTTGTATTCAAGGTGCTGGGGACCCAGGGCCACTCACGGACCATCGCTTCAGCACAAACCGTGCGTCCTGGGGGACAGTGACTGAATCCTGCGGGATTCTGGCCCAGGGTGGGCACCTTAGCTCAGCCATTAACACGCCTTCCCACCCTCCTTACTAGGTCGCTGCTTCTGGGTGATGGGGTGAGGGTAACAGCTGTGAAGCCAGGGTCATGTGCCGACGTTCATACCTTCTTTACTTTGAAATAGGTCTCTTGGTAGAAAACAATGTTGTGTGGAATCCTGTTTGATGGTCTCCTACAGCACAATACACTGCTTAAAAACGTAGCTGCTTCAAACCATGATTTATAATTTTTTTTCACCCTTTGGGGGGTGGCAGGCCCCGCGTGGCCTTCATGTGGTTGCAGTCATATGGTGGCTAAGGCTGGCACCATCTGAGCCCTCTTCCCTGGGCCGGAAGGCTGTGAGAACTGGGGCTGCAGATGCCTCTTTCTCTGTGTTCGGCCCCGACATGGGGCTAGCTTGCGGTTCCTCACAACACGGCCGTCCGGGATGGTGGGACTTCCTACATGTTGGCTGGCTTCCCGAGAGCAAGTATTCCAAGAGAGAAAAACTGGAAGCCACTTGAGGCCTAGCCCCAGAAACTAGCACGGCATCCCCTCTGTTCTATTCTGTTGGTCAAAGAACCCACCTAGTTTCAAGGAGAAGGAGCATGGATGTCACATTTTCAAAGAATTTGCAGCCATCTTTATCTTCCGCGGACAGTACGTCAATAGATTGGGAACTCCCTAAGCACTGGGGTGCTGGGAGACAAGGCAGGGAAGCCCATGCTGAAGGATCTATCAACTTCTGTAAGGACGAATAACTTTTCTTCAGAGGTGGAAGGGGTTTGAGGTCACTGGTCTGCCCCACAGCTCTTCTCCTGCCAGCCTTCCATCCACGCTCTTTCCCAGGCAGCCAGGAGGGTGCCCAGTGAACCGGAGGGGCGTCCTTTCCTCCAGGCGTGCTGCACCCTGGAAGTGTGGTCCCGCTGGTCAGCATGCTGCCGCTCGCCTCCTGCCTTCAGGGGTCTGGAGCTGAGGAGCCAGCCCTGGTCCGTGTCACGTGGCGGGGATGAGTACCCCACTCTCCTGCGGTCTCTTACCCTGTCCCACGCAGGGGGGACACTGGTGGACACTGGTGGGCACTGGTGGTTTCTGAAGTGTCAGTGTCCCTCTTGTCCGCCTGGCCCCAGTGAGTGAGTGTCTTAGAGCGTCTCCTCCATTGGGTGGAGGGGAGAGAGGTGGGGGACCTCTTCTCCCGAACAGTGTCGTCCTGATAAGGCAGAGCCTTCTAGGACTTCTGCCCACCCTGATCCTTTCCCCACATGGACAGGGGTTGGCAGGGACAGGCAGCAGGTTTTAGTTTTGGCCACTGTCTTCAGAACGTGTGTGTGCCTGTGTGGTTGGTTCGTGGGGGGAGCGGTGCATTCTCTCAGCCTGGCGTCTCAGCTGCCATCAGGCCCACAGCCCTGTTCAGCCGTGTGCTACCGTATATAAAGTGCTCTGCAAACACACTTCAAACTTCCCCAGCTTCATCCAGACTGCCACCTCCGTGCCCCTCTGTGGAAACTCGCAGCATGGAGCCGTGGGCCCACTAGCATTAGACACGGTGGCAATTTGCCTAGCTCCTGAGTTTGTCGTATTCTTAGTGCAACCAAGCACCTTTAATTTGCATTTTGGGAGGTTTGACTGCTGTGAGAGTCAGCCTGTCCAGCAGCCCAGGGCAGGCGGCTGTGGGGACGTGCTTCTTCTCCACTGCGGTTTTGTGATTTGGACCATCTGTCTATGAGTGGGTCACCAAGCACGGCGCAGAGGGACTGACCTCAGGCTGGTCTGGATGTTGGGTTGGTTGGGGGGAAGGAAGCTGCGTCTGCAACACACCTACTAGGTGCTACTGCTCTGATTTTGCTCACACTGCCTAGTGTTAGACCCCTGGCTCCCCATCTTGGTGGGGGGCTGGCAGGTGCAGTGCACCCGAGAGCTTTCGATGATTTGCTTTGTTGCCTTGCCTTTGTTCATGGGTCTGCAAGCTCCTCAGCTCCCCACTGGCCTGGGATAGCATGTGTGAAGGACCCGACAGAGGCAGTGGTGAAGGGGGCAATTGGGAGAGGGCTACAGACAGCCCTCAGAGCCCCATAATTTACATTTTAATGGCTTCTCAACACTTACATTCTTGAATTCCACCTTAAAATTCTCATCAGAGGTCTTTGCCAGCAAGGGACTAAACCAATAAAGCTGAAAGGCTGTGCAGTTGCTGAAGGATGCCATGGATGAAACCCTAAGAAAATTGGGGTTCTAAGGAGATAGGACCCTCCCGTGGGAAGAGCTAAGCCATGCCTGCCCCCTCACACTCTTGCTATTGCACGAATATTCTGTGTGTTTAAATCCATCTCCACTGATGTTAATTTGAGGTTATTTATGTCAACAGAAAACTTGCCCATGACCCTAATTGAAACACAGCCACTGCAGGAGTCCACTGAGGAGCATTCGATCCACTTGGCAAAGCCAGGCATCCATAAGCACCCCTGCATCCAGCCGCGTAGCCTGGCGGATCCTCCCTCAGGTCAGGGATTTAGAAGCTCTGCTTTGCCCTCCCAGCCTCTTCCTGCTGGCCAAACAGGTGTGCAGGGTGGGGAGGTGGGGAGTCACTGAAACACAGACAGCAGTTCTCACTCTAGAGCCTCCGTGGAGGCGCCGTGGGAAGAGGTGGGATTTCTGCTGCCACTTTCACTGGGAAGAGTCTTCCTGAGGTAGAAGGGCTCGCACTCCTGTGAGAGAGAAGGAAGAAGCCACACCTCTCTGCCTTACAGCAAACACTAGAGACCTTGCACGTATAAAGGTTTATGTGTGCCATGCTGTGCTGGCAGTGTGTGGGGGGGTGGTCCCAGAGATCCGGCCAGGAGCCCACACAAGGAGCAGCCTGTCTCTCTGTTTCTCTCCCCCTCTTTGTCTCTCCCTCTCAGTCTCATTCCCTTTCTCTGTTCCTCCTTTTCTGTTTCTTTCTCCCCTCTCTGTCTTGGGCCCCGTCCCCCCTCTCTGTCTCGGGCCCCATCCCCCCTCTGTCTTGGGCCCCGTCCCCCCTCTCTGTCTCGGGCCCCATCACCCCCCTCTGTCTCGGGCTCCGTCCCCCTCTCTGGCTCTGCCTCCGTCCCCCTCCCTGTCTCGAGCTCTGTTCCCCTCTCCAGCTTGGGCTCTGTCACCCTCTCCATCTCGGGCCCCATCCCCCCCTCTGTCTCGGGCTCCGCTCTCTCTCCCTGTTGGCAGTGGCGCATCGGCTCCAGAGCCTGCTGTCTGAACTGGGAGATGCAGTCAAGGGCAGCTGTGACTCACTTGCTTTTTCATGTGAAGGGCCGAGAGGACATAGGTCAGTGATTCCAGTTCCCTGGGAATGATAACAACACTCTGGACGAAACCCAGGCCCCCACCCACAAGCAGACCCTGGAGTACAACCATGCCTGTAACAGACTAAAAGCAGGGAGCCCCACCAGGGAAGCCAGTGTCCCGGCAGGTGACAGCAGGACTTCTGCTCACCCCCAGCATGTTTATCCTTTGGGGTCAGAGCCACGGCTGCCATGCGTGGTTTGAGCCCAACTTCCCAGCATGGGGGTAACTTTCCGTGTCCACCATAAGGACAGCTTTTGCTGTCCCCCAGCCCCTCATACCCACAGAGCAGTCTGCTGGCTGTTGTCGGGGGTGTGCCCGGCTAAACGGGAATGCAGAGCGGGGCAGCATGCGGTTCCAGGACAGGCTCAGGACGCAGGGCAGCTGTAGAGTGTGGGTCAGTTTGCCAGCCCCACAGGAGAAAGCATCTGTGAGTCCTGGTGGGCGGCAGCGCTGTTAATGGGCATGCTTCTCTCTCTCTCCTCTTCCCGCACATCTGTCTTGGAGGCTCCATGCATGCTCACCTCTCCTTCTGGAGCACATTTCCAGCCAGGCAGGGGCACCTCAGAAGCCCAGCTGGCTAGTGCTTTGCCTCTGTGCAGGTGCAGCCTCACCTCCTCCCACCCCCGTCCCAGTCACGGGCCAGGGACGTGGCTCGTGACGGGTTAGGAGCTGCTCCTTCAGCCAGGGGGTTACGAGAGGAGCCGCCTTGATTGCCTCGCCTAATAAAATAGCAACCAGGTAAGAAAGGTCAGGTGCACAGCTTTCGATTCCCACATCACAAGGGAGGAACCTACATCTGCAGCATTGGGTATATTTCCCTGACCAGGGCAGCTGGTGCGGGGACTGGTTTACTCACTTTCTGATTTTCACTCCACCACTCTGGCCATCATAGAATCTCCTTTGAGCTCAGCTGACCCAGCCCTGCCGCCCCCAAGGCCGTGCTTTATGACAAGACAGAGGCAGCTGTGCGGACCAGCCCCTGGCGGTCTGGTCCTGCCTCAGCATTTTGTGAAGGCGGTTTTAGCAGCAACGCTGGTTCCCTAGGCTGCCGACTTGTCCCCAGGTAGTGTCCTTGTGTTTTAGGCTGAGCGCAAGGGGTGGCTGAGATGACAATGCGAGCTTTCCCTGCAGAAAGCAGGCCCAGACTGGAGGCAAAGTCTTCCCACAGGCCTGCAGACACCCGCATGCCACACCAGACCTCTCTCCGTAGCAGGTGAGGGGACCTCTGTAGCCACGGGTGCTGGGTGCCACGTGCGGTCACGCCTTGGAGCCTGCGCTCCTCCGGAAGACTCAGACACAGTTGGCCACTGGGACTGCTTTCTGTGCAACTCTTTTCCTGACCCTGTTAGCCACCTGATATGGAGCCGGGAAGGCTCCTTGCCCCCACCTGCCATGCTCTGGCCGGAGATAATGAGGCCACCCTCGACTCTTTGGTGGTGGGGTGTGAGTGACGATCAGGAAGGCCGGGCACTCTGAGGCTTCCTAGGGCTTGGTCTGACGTCATTCCAAGCAGATGATAATTACAAGCCTCTTCTCTCTCTGTATCCCCCAACAAGACACCATGGAGTTATTTATAAATGCGGGCCCCTGGGTGCACTCCTCACGGGAAGGACTGCAGTGACAGCGACTGAGAGGGTGGTGAACAGCGCACACACGGTGCTAATGAAGGGGAAGTGCAGGGAGCACAGTGTGTGGGGAATTCGAGGCAGGCTGGTCCTGCTTAGGGGGAGGAGCCCAGGCCTGCTCCAGGCCCCGGCCCAGCTGCTGTGGTCTGCAGTTTGGCTCTCAGAGATCTGCTAACATATGATAATACACCAGCAGACGTGGATTGTCTTGTGTGTCAAGGGCGGAGGCACGAGATGAGCTGCTTTTTTCCTCCCAGGGCTGGCAGGAACTGGAAATAATTGAAAGTTGTTAGGGTCCAACATGCTGTCCCAAAAACACTATCATTAATTCCCTAATGACTAACTGTGTCTTTCAGGAGGCAATGAAGGCAGCTGAGGGGACGAGGGCCCCTGGAGAGGATGGGGAAGTGCGAGGCTGGCAGCCTGCAATCTCGGGGGTGGACTGAAGCTGCTCTGCCTGTACCCCCACCCCCCCACTCTGGCCTTGGTAGCGGAGACCCCAGGGTCCTTCCATCCTCTCTGCCCACAGAGTCAAGGTGAGGGAGATAGCCACAGCCGTGTAGTCCGGACGTGATAAATCCTTGCAACCCCGGTCTCCGGGTCCCCGTCCTGCGGGATGCTCTGCCACTGTTTCTTCTTGCTCACTTCCCAGCACCGTGCTCCCTCACCCTGACTGTGAGATCCAGTCAGGGCTTCTGCCTCCTCCGACTTCCTACCCCCAGAGCGGTCCTCCCAGAGCACACGGTTGAGCATGTCCCTCTGCTCCAAGTGACAGCTGCTGTCCACACTGCTGCGGTGGCCCTTGCCTCTGTGACCCCTTTCTTTGGAAGGACTCGTGACCCAGATGCTGTTTGTGTTCTTGCCTCCCCAGAGCTCCCGCCCTTCTGGGTGGGTCCCACCTACACCCTCTCACCCTGAAGTCTGGGGCCCTTTCTTTTTAAAAGGCTGTCTTTGAATACACAAGTGACATGTGAAGACAAATGAGACACAGCTCTTGCCGACCCCCCCATGCTTGTATGGACTGCTGCCTCGTGTCTGAGTGTCGCCCAGCCTCGCCCGTCTCTGAATGCCCAAAGGGGCCTTTGTGTACCGGGGCGAGGATCCTACAAAAAGAAGTGGTCATAATGGTGATCTTTCAGTGGGTGGGCTTCCAGTGGCCCACGAAGGAGTAGGGTTCACAAAGGAGAAGCCTGGGAAATGCCTCCTGCCCCAGGCTAGGGGCAAACGGTACCAATATGGGCGCCCAGCGTCACAGCTGCATCCCCAAGCCCATCCCCCAGTCCCTGCCCTGGCAGCCAGCTGACCCCTCCGGGTGCTAAGGAGGCCCAAGGAGGCCTAAGGAGGCCGAGCGAGGGCGAGTTCCTTCCCGTGGCTCCCCGAGGGGTGCGGGGTAGGGAGTCCGGGACCCCTGTAGGCCTGGCTGCCCCGCGGGTCACTCCTGCGCAGTCGGAGGTCGCCGCGGTGCCTGTGACCTGGCTCGTGCTGTGCGATGCTGCACTGGAAGAAATAATCTTTGCTAAAAACAGGCCCCAAATGCACAGATGAGACACAAGGGTTCAGCTGCACGGAAGTGACCGTAATACAAATAAAGCAGAACGAAGGCCAGGAGGTAGGCAAGAAAGGATAATAAAGTAAAAACAGGAGAGGCATTGTGTCCCCTGAGGAGAGCCTAGTAGCTCTTCAGGCGGTCTTGGTCACCTTCCTGGGTCACCTGCGGGCAGGTGTGTTGAGCCACGCACCTGCGAACGTCGAGGCAGAAGCGCAGCCGCGTCCGGGGCGTCGGGACCCGCAGACTGGCACATGGATTCCAAGGCCGGCAGGAAGGCCGGGCACCTGCTGAGGGGCGGGGACAGGTGCTGGGCAGGCTCGCCCGGGGCGGGGCGACTTGGGCAAGGCCGGCGGCCCGAGAGGGGCGGGGTCTCAGGACCAGGCCCCGCAGGCCGGGAGACTGCCCGCTATGTAGACTGCTACAGGACCCCTGCCCAGCGCCTCCGAGACCTGCGGAGAGAGGAGGGGGAGGGCGCCGGCCGCGGAGGGCCCAGGTCCAGGTCCACTGGGCCGGTCCCACGGCCGAGAGCAACCAGGCCACTCCCCGGTTAGTGACCCGTCCCCGCCACAGGCCACGCCCACGGCAAGTTACCGCCCCTTACCTTCCCTCTCCCCTCCCCGCCCTCCCCATCCTCGCCTAGCCCTGGGAAGCGCCCGGCCAACGCCCCACCCCTTTCCCTCCAGGGACCCGCCCTTCCCACCCCCACCTTTGGCCCCGCCTCCGTCTTCACTGTCCCAGCCCAGGCCACGCCCCCGACGCTCCAGGGACCTGCCCTTCCCCCGCCATATCTCCTCCCCTTCCCAGGGCTTGCCTCCGCCACTCCCAGGAACCGCCCCAGGCCACGCCCCCAGTCAGTGACCCGCTCCCCCTTCCCCCGTCCCCTCCCCGTCCCCTCCCCGCCCCACTGTGGCCCTGCTTCGCCTCCACCTACGACGGAGCTCCCCCCCCAGGCCACGTCCCCGGCTACTAGCCCGCCTCTTACCCTGCCCCATTTGTGGCCTCGCCCCAGTTCTAGGACCCGCCCACTTGTGGTTCCCGCCCCTGCCCCCGCCCCAGCCAGTGACCCTTTCGCCCGAGACCCCGCCCCTTTCACTTATGGCCCCGCCCCACCCTGGGCGCTGCCTCAAGTCTGGCACCGCCCCTGCCCAGTGACAGGCTCGCGGCCCCGCCCACGACCAGTGACTCGGAAGCCCACGACCCCGCCCTAATTTCCGTCACGCCCCCATCACCATTGGTCCTGCTTCACCACCTCCCTCCCACCCCCCGCGACGCTCATTGGTTTCTTTCCGTAGAGCTTCCCGGGTTCCGATTGGCCTCATCCGCCGCCGTTCCTCCTTTCGATTGGCCCGCCGCGCCCGCTTTCGCGAGGCCCAGTCCTTGGGCGGGGGGCGGGGCCAGCGGCGGCGGGCGGCGGGGGATTGGTCAGCGTCTCGGAGGGGGTGGGCCCGCGCCGCGCGCAGCGCCTCGGCTGGAGCGCGAGGAGCAGCTCCCGCCGCCTCAGTCGCCTCAGACTCGGTCGCCTCAGGCTCTGTCGCCGCCTCGATCGCCCCGTCGTCACCCGCTCCCTCACCATCCCGGCCCCACCCCGGGCTCCGGCCCGGGCCAGCCGGCGGGCACGCCCTCCTCCGCGGACAGGTGAGTGGTCGCGGGCGGGGCCGGGGGCGGGGGTCCTGGCCCGGGTCCAGGGGTCGAGCCGGGGTCGCGCGCAGGGACTGGGGTCGCAGCCCGGGGCCTGAGCGAGGCGCCG
Organism: Eumetopias jubatus; assembly: GCF_037043125.1. Taxonomy (NCBI): domain Eukaryota; kingdom Metazoa; phylum Chordata; class Mammalia; order Carnivora; family Otariidae; genus Eumetopias; species Eumetopias jubatus. The sequence continues at coordinate 379,777 of NW_028274913.1, read as the reverse complement.
GCCGGGGGCCGGGGGAGCCCCGCCAACTTTGCCCGCGGGGCTCCGGGGGCTGCGCGGCGCACGTCTGGCGCCGGCCGGGCGGGAGGGCCCGAGGGCCCCGCCGGGGCCCCACCAAGTTGGTGGGCGGCCGCGGGGCGGGCGCGCGGGGCCGGGGCCGGGGGTCCGCGCGTGCGCCCCGCCGCCCCGGGGGCGCCCACGGCCTCGGCCGCGCTCCAACCGCGGGCCGCCCCGCGGCTCCCGAAGTCAGGGGCAGGGACGGCGCTGCTGGCCGCGGGGTCCGGGCGCTGGTGCTGGGCGGCTGACCCCTGGCCCGGACTCCGGGCAGCGTCTCCCGCGCGGCGGCGCGGGGTGGCCGTCAGGCTGTGCGCGGCGGCGAGGGGCGCGGGCGGCGGGACCTCCCGGGGCTCCCCGCGCGCGGGCGGCGGTGCGCGGCCGCGGGGGCGGCGGGGGCACGCGGCGGGGTCTGCGTGTCGCTGCTGCTGCTGCGGGGTCGGGAGCGTAGTGCCGGCTCCTCCCGAATTGGAAAGTCGGCCGAAAGTGCGCTGTCGGGCGGCCCGGGTTTGCGCGTCCTCCTCCTGCCTTTCTGGAGCGCAGCGCGGGCTTCGGAGCCTCCGCGGCTCCGCCGTGAGCTCAGCGCGGCCGGTCGCGGGCGGGGTTGGCGGCGTGCGGCGCTCCGGGAGGGGCCGTCGGGCGGCGCGGCTGGACCCTGGACGGCGACACACGCACCCTGCAGTGCCGGCCGCTCCCATGGCGCGGGTCCTCGCCGCTCCCGCCGGACCTCGGCTGCGTCCGCGGGGAGTGGGGCCCCTGGTCCGCGCTTTGGCCTTGGCTTAGATGTTGGCCGCAGGTGTGCGTCCCCCCGACGGGAACCGATGCCCGGCCCCGCCGTGCGCAGGACGGCGCCTCGTCTTCAGGCGTCTCAGAGACACCGCTGCGGGGCGGAGAGACTGTGCGCAGCCCAGCGGCCCCCCGGAGGGGCGGCGGACGGGAAGGGGGAAGACCTCGCCCAGCCTCCCATCCCAGCAGCTGGAGAAGTTGCGGCTGGCGTTTTCAGACTCGGAGATCCCCCCGCGGTCCCGGGGTCTTCAGAGGCGCGTGCGCTCCCTGCCGCGCCGATGCTCCAGAGCACTGCTGTTGCGAGCACTGTTATTCTTCACTGGTACGTAGATGCTGTTGTCTGTACAGTGCAAGTTCATTGCCGGTGTTTTGGAACTTACATGACTTCATTATATTCTTAGCTGATACTCAGTATTTTAAGGTTTTGAAAAAGCTTTGATGGTAAAAGGAGGAAAGTTGTGTCCCTCTCACTGGAAAGATTGGGCATCCGGTGTAGAATTCAGGGCTTTGTGACTGGTGTTGCTGTAGGTAGTGTTGATTAGTGGTGATACTGGACTTCAGAATATCACTTTTCCAGATACCCTTATTAATACTCAGCATTGGAGAAGATATACAACTTTGTGATTATATTTTTAAGGTAATTAGGTGAAAATTTCAACACATGGGTTCATTTGGCCGGACGTTTAAAAGGAAGTTATCTTTTTCCCTGTTGTTGCAGAGAGGCTGAGAGCAGGCTCTGTCGTGAGGTCCTTGAAACAATGTAGCCATTCAAGGCTGGATGTTGTGTTTCAGTTTGAACAGTTTCATTCCTGGAGGTGTAGCCATCTCCTGGGCTGGTTGCCATGTGTCAGTGGCAAAGTCATTCCTATTTTCACAGAAACCTCAGGGCTTTACTGTAACAGAGATCACTGAAGCAGATCTTGGTAGATGGGAATTGTACATCCCTTTGGTGAAGCCTGGTCCTTGTTGGCCAGAACAAAGAAAAATACCCTCTAATGTATTCGAATCAGTCCCAACTTAAACATTGCAATGAATACTGTAGATTTGGGGGCGGCCTGGCTATGTCTGAGCTCTCAGGCCTGGTAGCTGGGACTGCCGCAAGGTTGTGTGCCCGCTGTCCATGGTGCTGAACACAGGTCCTCTTTTTCAGTTTCTTTGTCTTAAATTTCCTTTCCAGTGTGAGAGGGTTTTTTGGAGTATGTTCACGTGAGGTGATGAGCACTAGGTGTTATACGCAACTGATGAATTGTTGAACACTGTATCTGAAACTAATGATGTACTATGTGTTGACTAATCGCATTCAAATTAAAAAAATAAAATCATTCTCAAAATTTACACATTTAAAGAAAAGTTGAACAGTTGAGCAGGGAAGTTCTATTGAGTCTGAATGGAAGCATTTCTTTTAAAAACTCAAGCCATGTTGTTGTCTCTTTTTTTCAAGTGGATAATTGTGTCGACTCAACATTTCCTTTCCTTCACTTAGTCTCAGCATGTGGGAATTTTCTTGCTGTAGTATGGACATCAAGTAACAAATCATTGAAATTAAATGGGATCCTGTTTCCTTAAACAACCACCCTCTTAAAAATGTGCTCTTTATTGTAATGTATACATATATTTGTACATAGAGGCAATTTGTTTTTCCCTAAACAAGGTCAGTTGTAGCACCCCTCACACTCATGTGGTGCTTTTCAGCCTTCGCAGAAAGGGACTTGAACCCTCTTCGTATGTGGTAGGGCTGTTGGGCAGTTGTCAGTTGTCAGGCATTTCTGCTGTGTTGGAGCAACATCTACTCTCTTTTCTATAATTTTGAGGAAATCTTTGTAAATCATTTTAGATAAATTCTTTATTCTCTTGAGGTTAATTTTTGTCAGTTCCTTTAGAATTGCCCCACAGTTTAGCAATAAGAAATAATGGGTACAGAGATTCTTCCACATGATTGTAAATTGTGCATCAAACTATGCAGTGAATTGTTAAGGTGTTTTTGCTATGAGCATCTGAACTAGTTCTTTGGCCCCATCAGCTGTGCACTTAACTCACATTACTCTGTGAAAGAGTAACCTGTTTTGTTGAGGGAAACCCAGGGCGGCTTCTTTCTGCCTCCTCTAAACTTCAGAAATACTCTCTGAGTGCCCACTCTTTGCCTGGCCCTGTGCTGTGATTTGAAAACCCACAGGGGAAGGAGACGTAGTATTTATCATGGAAGGGCTCTACTTTGGACTGACAAAAGGACATGTAAATTGATGGTTACAGGGGGCCACACTGAGTGCTGCAATTTGGATACACAGAAAGTTGGGTTGGTGTGTTGAAGTGGGGTAATTCATTTAGGCTGGGAATCAGGGAAGGCTTCAGAAGGGAGGTGGCCTTGGGCTGAGACCTGAAGGGTGAATTGTAATTGGGCATGGATGGGTCTAAAATTGATTACAAAAAGACCAGAAGGTTGATGTAACTGGAGAACAGAATGTGTGGTGGTGAAGGTTGGATGGCATTGTGAAAGTGTTGGAACTCAGAGGTGTGGGGGAGAGTTGACTGGAGGTGGCGTGGCAGGCAGAATAATGGTCTCCCAAAGCTCTCCACATTCTAATCACCAGAACCTATGGATATGTTATGTTACATGGCAAGGAGAATTTAAGGTAATAGATGGAATGAAAGTTGCTACTCAGCTGATTTTAAAACAAGGAGATGATTATTCGGGATTTCCCTGGGTGGGCCCAAACTAATCAGAGGGTCCTTAAATATGGAAGAGGGAGGCAGAAGAGCTAGTGTCAGAGTGATGTGAAATGAGGAAGAGGACCCGTCATTGCTGGCTTAGAAGATGGAAGGGGTTACAAGACAAGGAGTGTGGGCAAGCTGTAGAAGCAGGAAAACGTGGGAAAATGGATACTCACCCAGAGCCTCTTGAAGGGAACACAGCCCTGCCTACACCTTGATTCTAGCCCAGTAAGACCTTGTGTCTGACTTCTGACCTCCAGAACTGAAAGATAATTAATTTCTGTTATGTTAAGCCACTGAGTTTGTGGACGTTTGTTAGAGCAGCCATAGGAACCTGACACAAGTTGGAACTGTTCTAGAAAGTTTTAGCTGGCGGAGTTTAAAGAGGAAATTACATGATCAGATATAGGCAGTAGAACACAAAATGATGTAGCTGCTGTTGGGAAGAAGTTGCCCCAGGTGAGCTTGGTTCTGATGCTTACTTTCATCTCCTGGGCAGACTGGCATTTAATACTCTTTCCTGGCCTAACTCCCATCTGAAGTCTTTCTCCTAGCAGTCTGTCTAATCTCTACCCTTGCTTACTGCCGCTTCCTGCTGACCCACCTTTTCTCTGTGCTGGGCACTCAGGTCTACATGTACAAGTGGGATTGTAGGGGTCATAGGGTGGGCCAATTCCAGTCTCAGGCCTGTCGTCAGAGTATTTTCCAAAGGTTTATTTCTTCACAGCCTCTCTAATCCCTTGCATCTTCAGATGTTTTAATTGTTGTTAGTCAACTTGTGTGAAATATCTCACTGTTTAATTTACATTTTCTTGATTACTAGTAAGTGTGAGGATTTTTTATCCATTTAGGGGCCACTTAGGCTTCCTCTTCTATAAATTGTATTTGTGTATTGTTTGTCCATTTGTTACCTGGGTTGTCCTTTTTACTGCTTTTTAGAAGTCCTTTATATATTCTGGATTCTATTTATGCTTATTTTTTTATCCTTTTAAAAATGCTGTTTTGATGAACAGATGTTTAATTTTAATGTAGTCAGATTTATTAATCTTTTCCTTATGGTTTGTGGTTATTGAGTCTTATTTAAGAAATTCTTTGCTACCCCAAGGTCATAGGGTATTCTCATCTTTATAAAAAATTGAATGTTTGCTTTTTATATTCTACTTGGAACTTATTTTTGTGTGAGGTGTGAGGTAGAGATATAATTTTAGAACTTTTCCAAATGCATAACCAATTGTATCAGTACTATTTATTGAATAGCATCCTTACCCCAATGATCTGCAGTGCTTCCTTTGAAACGCAAAATTTTACAAACATGTGGATCTGTTTCTGATTTCTCCATGTAAATAATGATAATTTCATTTCTTCCTTCCTAGCCTTTAAGTCTTTTATTTATCTCTTGTCTTATTTCCATTGTTTGGACACTAGACAAAGTTGCGTAGAATGATAGGGCTATGCTAATACTGTTTTACACTTTAAAGGCAATACTTTTAGAGCCTTAAATATGAAGTTTGCTCCTGTTTTTTGGTAGATTCCTTTTATTAGGTTAAGGATGGTCTCCTCTGCTAATAGTTTGATAAAAGATTTTAAAAACACCATTAATAGATTTTGAAAGTTAACAAATGATTTTCTTTACCTACTTAGATGATTTTATGTTTTTTTCTTTTTTAAATTGTGACTGATGGGGCGTCTGGGTGGCTCAGTCAGTTAAACGTCTGCCTTTGGCTTAGGTCATGATCCCGGGGTCCTGGGATCACCCCGCATGGGGCTCCCTACTCAGCGGGGAGCCTGCTTCTCCCTCTCCCTCTGCCTGCTGCTCCCCCTGCTGGTGCTCTCTCTCTCTCTCTCTCTCTCTCTCTCTCTCTCTCTCTGTCAAATAAATAAATAAAATCTTTAAATAAAATAAAAGAAAAAGAAAAAAATAAATTGTGACTGAGATGAAATATTTTAATCTTTTACTTTTAAGCCATCATTGATTTCTTGGGATAAACATTACCTTGTCATGACAGACTATTTTAAAAAATTATTATTGGATCCAATATAGTAATATTTCATTTACAGTTTTGGCATATATTTTCGTAAGAAGTATTGACCAATATTAATCTTTTCTTGTGTTGCCCTTATTCAGATTTGGTATCATGGTGATGCTTCATCTTCCCTGTAATAGTTTCTGAAAGGGAAGGATTTTTGTTCCTTGGAAGTTTGGCAAAATTGATTCTTAAATATTCTGGATCTGGATCCTTTTAGAACATGGAGAGTCTTACACCAGCAGTTACCGCTTTAGAAGGGTTGCAGTACCGTTCTTCTCACATTTTGTTGGCCAGGAGGAGTCTTTTCGGCCATACTTAGTTTCAAATGGAGCAGGGAGGTTGAGTCTTCCATGTCCCAGAAGCTCAGGACAAATATTAGTAACATTTACCAAACTCTGGAGGTTAATTGATGTCAGTACTGCACAGTTAGCCAAAACTCAAACCGCGTTCCTCTCTAGGTCTTGTTTGAAGTTTTACAAGTGTGCAAGGTCTGCAGGTATGTTGGTCATCAGGGGACTGACTAGAATGTGAAACTACCAATATGTTGGTTTATATTTGTTGTGAACAAACCATCCTACTTACTCTCTCCAGAAGCCCGCCTTGGAAATTCTGTCTCTCTAGCTCTCCTTAGTCTAGCCTCCCTTTCTTATTCTTTCCAGGGATCTAAGTCTTAACTATCCTTCAGGGCTGGCACAGTTCCCACCTCCCTGCTTAGATTCTCTGTGTTAACTCTGACTCATGATGAACTCTCCCTTCACTTCTTACAGTACCATTCTGCTCCAGCTGTGGAGAGAGAGCAGGGTTCAGTTTTGTTTATGGGTAGTCAGTTGATGAGAAGAGCCTTCAGATGCAAGCACATGTTTCCCTCCTTTGCCTGGGCTCTGCCCTGGGAGACTAGATATAGCGGACAGACTGTATGACTGTATGACGATGGCCTCACCATGATCCCCATGATTCATGCCTTTGTATAATCTTTTCCTATTGAAGTAGGACTTGCTTCTAACCAATAGAATATGGAAAAGTAATGGAATGTCACTTCCTTGATTATTTTACATTATATAAAATTCCATTTTGCTAGAAACTCATTTAGAGATTCTGTTTGGTGGCAGCTATGCTGGGGAAGCCCACATGGCAAGAACTTCAGGTGGCCTCTAGAAGTTGAGGGTGGCCTTTAGGGATAGCCAGTAAGAAGCAGGGGAGCTCAGTCCTACAGCAAAGGAAACAACCTCTACCAATAACCCAAGTGAGCTTGGAAGGGAATTCTTCCCCCCACTTGAGCCTTCTAATGAGAACATAGCCTGGTCAACACCATGATTGCAGCCTTGTGAGACCCTGGGCGGGGAACCTAGGTGAACCTGCTCAGACTCTTAACTCACAGAAACTGCGAGGTAATAAATGTAAATTTTAAGTTGCTCAGTTTGTTATACTGCTGTAGAAAACTAATGTATCAGTTCTTTATTGACCTCCCCTTTACCCTTACTAGAAGTAGATTTGGATTGATGAAGGGTACTTGAATCTAGTTGAGATAAGCAATTTTTAAAAATTATTTTTTGAAACTTTTTTCTATTTTTGAAAGTGATACAAATGTTTTGTGTAGAAAAATTGAAGCAAGCAGGAAGTATAAAGGACAAAACAAACATTCGTAATCTTACTACACGACAATAGCCATTGTGTCTTTCTACCTTTATGTGTGGTATGATATGAATATCCTAAGTTGGGATTCATTCCATAGTGTTTTATGAACAGCTTTCTTTCTTTGTACTAGATAGTGAGAATTTCTTGTGTCATATCATAGTCTTATAAAACATGATTTTAAATGGCTGCATACTATTCCAGTGGATGTCCCAGTTGATTGAATATAGTTGGACATTTATGCTGCTTTAAAATATTTGTCATCATAAATAATGCTTTGATCAATAATCAATAACCTATACCAAAATCATTGTTTGTATCACTGATAATTTATGAAGGAGAAGTTTCTAAAGGCAGAATTATTAGGTCAGAACTTGTAGATGTTTTTAAACCTTTTGATACTTAACCATCCAGCTTCCAATGTTTCTTTTTTTTTTAAGATTTTATTTATTTATTCTATTTTAGAGAGAGAGCGCCAGCGGGGCGGAGAGAAGGGGGAGAGGGAGAGAATCTCAAGCAGACTCACGGAGCCCAATGCAGGACTCAGTCTGACAACCCTGAGATCACGACCTGAGCCAAAACCAAGAGTCGGACACTTAACTGACTGAGCCACCCAGGTGCCCCCCAGCTTCCAATGTTTCTAAGAAATGATATAAAGCTCAAACATCTGTTTGTGTAACTCACCAGGTTGGGATAGGACAGAACTATTGATTTTTGAGCATTTTAGGTTCCTGTTTTCTTAACCCTATTTGCAAAGTGCTTTTAAATTATTCATTAAAGTGCAGTATGGATTCTGTTTATAGACACATTCGTGTATGAGATTGCTCCCTTAGTGCCTGGGCAAAAAGCCTACGAATTTCTCTTATCACATCCCTACCTTTGTAGATCCGTTTCTACTCCTATCCATCCTTTCTTTGTTCTCAACCAGAGACCCTGAGACACATTAGGTCTTGTAGCCTTGTGATTACTCAAATTAAATGGCTTTTCTGAGCTACCTCTTGCTCTTTTCTTCTTGCCATTTATGAACTAGTTGGCTTCATAAGTATGAGAGATCAGCAGAAAATTATTAATTTAAAAATATTGAAAATATTTTTCCTGATTCATAAATGAGTATTTATTTAGAAAATTTGCAAAATAAAGATTAGTATCAAAAGCAAAATAAAAGTATTTCATTCTGTCACTCACAGATGACCACTGTATAAACATAACGTGTTCATATTAGCTTATTCTTAGAATATATTGATTAAATTTCAGTGACTAATGTTTTGCCTGAGATTCATGCATTCATGTCTCCGAGTGAAATTGGCCCGTAATTTTCCTTTTCCGTAGCTGTTTTCTCTCCAATTTGAGATGACTACTTGGTTTATTAATTTGCAGCTTTTTCCCCCTACTAATATGTGTATTTAAGGTGATACATTTCCTTATAAAATAATGATTCAGTTGTATCATACGGAATTTGATTTGAGGTATTTTCCTTATTGTTTAGTATATACTATACACCAAATTGTGCCCCTCTCAAATACATATGTTGAGCCCTGGCCTCCAATATGATGGTATTGGAGATGGAGCTTTTGGGAGATAATTAAGTTTAGTTGAGGTCATGAGTGTGATGGGATTAGTACTTTATTAGAAGAGACCAGAGAACTTGCTCGTTTTCTCTTTCTTGCCATGTGAGGGTACAGCAGGAAGACAACTATCCACAAGCCAGGAAGAGGCCCCTGACCAGAGCTCTCCCATGCTGGCATTCTGTCTGATCTCAGACTTCCCAGCCCCCAGAACTGTGAGAAATAAATGTCCATTGTTTAAGCCCCTCAGTCTATAGTGTTTTGGTACAGCAGCCCAAGGAGACGAAGGCAGTTATATTTTCTAATTTCCAGTATGATTTTTTAAATTTATAGGTCGTTTAGAAGAATATTTAAAATTTTCCAAACATACGCGTATTTTCTTATTCTTTTCCAGCACAATTTCATTGCCCCCAAATCTTGCTCTTTATGATTTTAATTCTTTGAAATTTGCTGATGTGCCTCATGGCCCAGAATATGGACTATAAGTTTTCTCACACATTCCTGTGTGCTTGAAAAGAATTAGGTTCAATGTTCTCTACATTCCATTCAGCTAACTTATAACATACTATTCACATTTTCTGTTTCCTTAGTATTTTTTTTGTCTGGTGGTTATATCCATTACTAAGATAATTACCCAGTTTCATTATGATTATGGATTTGTCTTATTTCTCTTTGAAGTTCTGTCAATTTTTATCTATATACTTTGAGTCCCTGCTATTAGGGGCATGCAAATATAAAATTGTTAGGTCTTCCTGAAGAACTGAGACTTTAATTATTAACAGTGGTTTTCTTTATCTCTAGTAATGAATCTTTGCCTATGGTATCATATGCCAATACGAAAATGGCCATAACAGATTGCTTTAGGCTCATATTTGCATAATATCTTTGTTTTTTTATCATTTTACTTTCAAAACTGTTTTCTTAAGCTTTAAGTATGTATCTTGCAAAATAATCAAACAGTTAGATTGTTTTTCATCCAGTCTGATAATTTTTGTCTTTTAACTAGAACATTCAACTCATTTATGTTGAATATAATTAGTAATCTATTTAAGTCTATACTCTTATTATTTATTTCTCTTGTCCCACATGTTCTGTGTTTATTTTTCTATCTTATTTTAAAACAGTATTATGATTTTTAAAAACCATTCAACTTATACTCTCTTCACTTTTTTGGAGGTTATATTTTATTTTTGTTTCTTTTCGTGGTTACTATGTAAATTAAATAATGTGTTATTAACTTATCCAGATAATGCAGTTATACCTGCCTTCTGGACCGTGCAGAGATTATAGTGTCATAGAGCACTTGAACTCCATTCACCCTCTCCAGATTTATATGTGCTTATTATCATGTGTCTTAATTCTGTAAGCTCTTTTTAAACTCTATGAAATACTAATATTAACAGTGTTGTTATTTAATGTACCATCAGTGTTCATTTACATTTATTCACAACTTTGTCCATTTTTTGCTTTTCATTGTTCTCTGACATTTCTGACCTTCATTCTGGGGTTGCTTCCCTTCTGCCTGAAGAGTGAGCCTTCTTTAGAAATTTCTTTATTGCAGGTCAGCTGGTAGTAGATACGCTCCCTGTTTTTTTCTTTCTAAAACTATTTTGATTTCACTTTTATTTAAAAAATTTTTTTAATTTATTTTTTTGTGGGGGGGGATATAATTTGCATGCTATAAAATTCACCCTTTTAAAGTTTCTGATTCGGGTGCCTGGGTGGCTCAGTTGGTTAAACAACTGCCTTCAGCTTGGGTCATGATCCCGGGTTCCTGGGATCAAGTCCCACATCTGGCTCCCCCTGCTCTGCGGGGAGCCTGCTTCTCCCTCTCCCTCTGCTGCTCCTCCTGCTTGTGTGCTCTCCCTCTCTCTCTCTGTCAAATAAATAAATAAAATCTTAAAAAAATATAAAGTTTCTGATTCATTGGATTTTGGTATATTTACAAGGTTGTGCAACCACTAGTGCTACATAATTCCAGAACATTTTCATCACCTTAAAAAGAAACCTCATACCTATTAACAGTAACTCCCCATTCTTCCCTGTCCCAGTCCCTGGCAACCATTAATCTACTTTCTGTCTCTAAGGATTTGCCTATTAGGAACATGTCATATAAATGGAATCATAAATATGTGGCCTTTCATGTCTGGTTTCTTTTACTTAGTATACTATTTTCAAGGTTCATCCATGTTCTATTGTGTATCAGTACTTCATTTTTATGGCTGAATGGTATCACATTGTATGGATATATCCCATTTTAGTTCTCCATTCATCAGTACCGTACAGGTAGACATTTGGGTTGTTTCTACTTTTTTGGCTGTTAGGAATAATGTGCTATGAAAAGTCACGTGTAAGTTTTTGTATACATACATATTTTCAGTTCCTTTGTGTATATACTTAGGAGTGGAATTGCTGGGTCATATAGTAATTGTATGTTTAACTTTTTGAGTAATTGCCAAGCTGTTTTCCAAAGATGTTGCACCTTTTTATATTCTCACCAGCAATGTATGAGGGTCCCAATTTCTTCACACCTTCACTAACACTTGTCATTTTCCAGTTTTTTGATTATAGCCATCCTAGTGGGCGTGAAGTGGTATCTCATTGTGGTATTGATTAGCATTTCCTTAATAACTGATGCTGTTGGTAACCTTTTTGTGTGCTTACTGGCTGTTTGCATGTCTTCTTTGGAGAAATGTCTGTTCAAATCTTTTGACCATTTTTTTATTGGATTGTTTGTCTTATTGTTGAATTGTAAGTTTTGAAATTGGGAAGTGTGAGTCCTCCAACTTTGTTCTTCTGTTGTTTTAGCTGTTCCTGGTTCCTTGCATTTCCATATGATTTTTAGGATTAGCTTGTCAATTTCTGCATGAAAGGCAGCTAGAATTTTTATAGGGATTGCATTGAATGTGTAGAAAAATTTGAGAGTATTGCCATCTTAACAATATAAGTCTTCCAGTCCATAAGTGCCACGGCCCGCGTGCAAGGTCGAACAGGGGTGAGGGTAAGAGAATGAAACATAAAAGTATGGGAACAGGAGGGTTGCCCACGGGGATGCCGCGAGCAGCAACTTTATTCTTACTTACACACTTTATATAAGTTCAGGTTACATAACAGTAGGACATAAACAAGTTCCACAGTTTTCTCCCTGCCCTCTCCTGGCTCCGTCCCAAGTTTTTGGTCCAAGGCCAGGTTCCTCAAGGACATAGTTTCTTCCCATGCCTTCAAAGGGCCTGGTGCGCTATTTTTCAGGGCTTATCAATAACACTGTGGTTTTCTTGGCCTATATACAACTCAAGCTAGCCAGTACAACATGTTTTTGTATGGGGGCAGTCAGGTGGCCATAGTTCAAAGGGATCAGGGAGCCTTTGCTCTACCCGATTAACCCCTTTGTTGCTCATGGCTCCCGACACATAAGTATGGAATTTATTAGCTATAATAGTTTTTTAGTGGATTCCTGAGGAGTTTCTATATATGAGATTATATAATATGCATATATAGATAATTTTACTTCTTCCTTTCTAATCTGGATGCCTTCTATTTCTGTTTCTTTTATAATTGCCTTGGTTATAGTACAGTGTTTCATTGTCCTGCGGAGGGTGAACATCTTAATCTTGTTCCTGATCTTAGGGGGAGAGCTTTCAGTATTTCACCATTCAGTATGTTGTCAGCTGTGGGCTTTTGAGATGTCCCTTGTTAGTTTGGGAGGTTTCCTTCTATTTTTATTCTGTTAAGTGTTTTTGTCATAAAAGAGTGGTATTGTTGTCAGATGCTTTTTCTGCATCTAAGATGATCATACTTTTTTTGTCCTTCATTTTCTTAATTTTGTGCATTATACCAATTGATATTTGTATGTTGAACCAACCTTGCATTTCCTGGATAAATTCCAGTTGGTCATGGTAGATAATCCTTTTTATATATTGCTGGATTCAGTTTGTTAGTATTTTGTTGAGGATTTTTACATTTAAAATTTTTAAAGAAGTTTTTATTTAAATTCTGGTTACCTTACATACAGTATAATATCAGTTTCAGGTGTACTGTGTGGCAATTCAATACTTCCATACCTCACCTGGTAGTCACCACCACAAGTGCACTCCTAATCTCCATCACCCACCCACCTCCCCTCTGGTCACTATCAGTTTGTTCTCTATAGTTAAGAGTCTTGTTTCTTGGTTTGCCTCTCTCTCTCTTTTTTTGTCCCTTTGCTTGTTTTGTTTCTTAAATTCCACATGAGTGAAGTCATATGGTATTTGTTTTTCTCTGACTTATTTTGCTTAGTATTATACTCTTTAGCTCCATCTGTGTCATTGCAAATGGCAAGATTTCATTCTTTTTTATGGCTGAGTAATATTGCATTGTATATATATCACATCTTCTTTATGCATCATCAGTCAGTGGCCACGTGAGCAGTTTCCATAATTTGTCTATTGTAGATAATGCTGCTGTAAACATTGGTGTGCATCTACCCCTTTGAATTAGTATTTTTTTTTTATTCTTTGGGTAAATACCTAGTAGTGCTATTGCTGGATCATAAGGTAGTTCTATTTTTAACTTTTTGAGGAACTTCCATCATACTGTGTTTTCCACAGTGGCTGCACATTTTCATTCTCATCAACAGTGTAACAGGGTTCCCCTTTCGCCACATCTTGCCAACACCTGTTTCTTGTGTTGTTGATTTTATGCATTCTGACAGGTGTGAGGTGATATCTCATTGTAGTTTTGATTTGCATTTCCCTTATGATGAGTGATGTTGATCATTTTTTGATGTGTCTGTTGGCCGTCTGTATGTCTTCTTTACCCAAAGCAGTTTACACATTTAATGCAATCCCTATAAAAATACCAACAGCATTTTTACAGAGCTAGAACAAACAATCCTAAAATTTGTATAGAACCCACAGAAGAACAGACACTTCTCCAAAGAAGACATGCGAATGGCTAACAGACACATGAAAAAATGTTCAACATCATTAGCTGTCAGGGAAATTCAAATCAAAACCACATTGAGATAGAACCTTATACCAGTTAAAATGGCAAAAATTAACAAGGCAGGAAACAACAAATGTTGGAGAGGTTGTGGAGAAAGGGGAACCCTCTTACACTGTTGGTGGGAATGCAAGTTTGTACAGCCACTTTGGAAAACAGTATGGAGGTTCCTCAAAAAGTTAAAAATAGAGCTACCCTATGACCCAGCAATTGTATTACTGGGTATTTACCCCAAAGATACAGAGGTAGTGAAAAGAAGGGACACCTGCACCCCAATGTTCATAGCAGCAACGTCCACAATAGCCAAACTGTGGAAAGAGCCGAGATGCCCTTCAACAGATGAATGGATAAGGAAGATGTGGTCCATATATACAATGGAATATTACTCAGCCATCAGAAAGGATGAATACCCAACTTGTACATCCACATGGATGGGACTGGAGGAGATTATGCCAAGTGAAATAAGCAGAGAAAGTCAATTATCATATGGTTTCACTTATTTGTGGAACGTAAGGAACAGCATGGAGGACATTGGGAGAAGGAAGGGAAAAATGAAGGGGGGGAATCGGAGGGGGAGACGAACCATGAGAGACTATGGACTCTGAGGAACAAACTGAGGGTTTCAGAGGGGAGGGGGGTGGGGGGATAGGGTAGCCCGGTGATGGGTATTAATGAGGGCACGTATTGCAGTGAGCACTGGGTGTTATATGCAAATAATGAGTCATGGATCACTACATCAAGAAAAAAAAAATAAAGGCCTATGGTGAGTCATCACCACAGATGATTTTAATTCTTTATGGGAAAGCTTGTTAAGGAATTTTACTAGGTGAATTTTTGAAAATTTATTCTTATTATGAGTCTGATAAATACCAAATTAGTTTTTATCAACAAATAAAAAAATAAAATAAAATGTAAAACAAAACAAAACAAAAACCCCAACCACAGAAGACCTTGAATAGCCAAAGCAATCTTGAAAAAGCAAAGCAAAGCTGGAGGCATCACAATTTCATACTTCAACTTATATTACAAAGCTGTACTAATCAAAACAGTATGGGACTGACACAAAAATAGACATGTACATAGATCAGTGGAACAGAATAGAAAACCCAGAAACGAACCCACGATTATATGGTCAATTAATCTTTGACAAAGCAGGAAAGAATATCCAATGGGAAAAAGTTTCTTAAACAAGTGGTGTTGGGAAAACTGGACAACAACAGGCAAAAGAATGAAACTGGACCACTTTCTTGCACTAAACACAAAAATAAATTCAAGATGGGTTAAAGATCTAAACGTGAGACCTGAAACCATAAAAATCCTGGAAAAAAAGCACAAGCAGTAATGTCTCTTACATCAGCTGTAGCAACTTCTTTCTAGGTATGTCTCTTAAGGCAAGGGAAACAAAAGCAAAAATAAACTACTGGGACTACAACAAAATAAAAAGTTTCTGCACAGTGAAGGAATCAATAAAACTGAAAAGCAACCTGTGGAATGGGAGAAGATATTTGCAAATGATATATCTGATAAAGGGTTAGTATCCAAAATATGTGAAGAACTTATAAAACTCAACACCCCAAAATTAAATAATCTAAAAAATGGGCAGAAGACATGAATAGACATTTTTCCAAAGAAGGCATTTGTATTCTTAAGGCATATTGGTCTATGTTTTTTGTTTGTTTTTTTTTTTCTCTTGTGATTTCTGTGGTTTTGATATCAGGGTAATAATGACCTTATAGAATGCATTGAGAAATGTTCTTTTCTATTTTTTGGAAGAGTCTGTGAGGGATTGGTGTTAATTCTTCTTAAATGTTTGGTAGAATTCACTATTGGAACCATCTGGTCCTGCACTTTTCTTTATGGGAAGTTCCCAATTACTAACTCAACGTCTTTACTTGTTTAGGTCTATTCAGATTTTCTGTTTCTTGTTGAGTCAGTTTTGATAGTTTGTGTCTTTTCAGGAATTTGTCCACTTTACCTGGGTTATCTAATTTGATAGCAAATAATTATTCATAATATTTCTCTGTAATCCATTTTTATTTCTGTAAGGTTGGTAGTTTCATTTCTGATTTTTACTAATTTAAGTCTTCTCTTTCTTTTCCTTAATTCAGATAAAGATTTGTCAGTTTCATTGATCTTTTTGAAGAATCATCTTTTGGTTTCATTATTTTTTCTCCATTGCTTTGTATTTTCTATTTCATTTCTTTTTGTTCTAATCTTTGTTTTTTCCTTTCTTCTGTTTGCTTTGGGTTTAGTTTGCTCTAATTCCTTAAGGTGGAAGGTTAAGTTATTGATTTGAGATCTTCCTTTTTAACATAGGTGTTCATGGCTATACATTCCTAATCATTGCTTTTACTGCCTCTCATAAGTTTTGAATATGTTGTTTTAATTTTCAGTCAACTCAATGTATTTCCCATTTCCCTTGTGATTTCTTCTTTGATTCCTTGCTTATTTAGAAGTATGTTCTTTAATTTCCACAAATTCGTGAATTTCTTAAGTTTCTACTATTGGCTTCTAATTTCTTTTCCTTGCTGTCAGACAACATACTTATATAGATTTCAATTCTTTTAAATTTTGATGTGATTAAACATCTGATCTGTCCTAAATGATGTTCCATGTGTAGTTTAAAATAATGTATCTTCTGGTTTTTTAATGGAGTGCCTTATAGCTATCTGTTAGATCTAATTGTTTTATAGTGCTGTTAAAATCTTCTCTTTCCTTGCTAATCTTCTGTCTTGTTGTTCCATCCTGTATTGAACATGGGATATTGAAATCTCCAACCATTATTGTGAATTGTATAATTCTCCTTCAGTTTCTATTAATTTTTTGTTGCATACATTCTGGGGCTCAGTTTTTAGATACATATATGTATATATAATTGTTATACTTCTTGATAAATCAACCCTTTTGTCATTATAAAATGTCCTTTGTCTCTAGTCACAATTTTTGTCTTAAAGACCATTTTGTCTGATGTTAGTATAGTCACCCCATCTCTCTTTTGGTTATTGTTTAGATGGTATACATGTTTTCATCCTTTCACTTTTAACTTGTTTGTGTCTTTGAATTTAAGAGTGTCTCTTGTATACTGCCTATGTATAACTGGATCATGTTTTTGTTTTTGTTTTAAGCAGCATAATAGCCAAAGTATGGGAAACATCTCAAGTGACCATTGACTGATGAATAAATAAAGAAGATGTGATATATATATATATACAATGGAATATTACTCAGCCATAAAAAAGAATGACATTGGGGCACCTGGGTGGCTCAGTCGTTTAAGCTTCTGCCTTTGGCTCAGGTCATGGTCTCAGGGTCCTGGGATAGAGCCCCGCATTGGGCTCCCTGCTCAGTGGGGAGCCTGCTTCTCCCTCTGCCACTCCCCCTGCTTGTGCTCTCTCTCTGTCAAATAAATAAATAAAATCTAAAAAAAAAAGAAATTAAAAAAAAAAGAATGACATCTGGCATTTGCAACAATATGGATGGAGCTAGAGAGTATTATGCTAATGAAATAACTCAGTCAGGAAAGACAAATACTCTATGATTTCACTCATATGTGGAATTTAATAAACAAAACAAATGAGCAAACCAAGAAATGGACTCTTAACTATAGAGAATAAACTGATGGTGACCGGAGGGGAGAGGGGTGGGGGTATGGGAGAAATAGGTGATGGGGATTAAGGAGGGTACTTGTGATGAATTCCGGGTATTGTAAGGAAGTGTTGAATCACTACATTGTACACCTGAAACTAATATTATACTATATGTTGACTAACTGGAATTCAAATAAAAACTTAAAAAAACCCATCAACACAATTTCTGCCTTTAAGTTGGAATGTTTAATCCATTTACATTTAATGCAATTCTGATAGGATTTATTCCTGCCATTTTGCTATTTTTTTCTATATGTCATGTCTCTTTGTTTTCTGTCCTTCATTACTACTTTTTGTATTAAATAGATATTTTTTAGTGTGCAATTTTAATTTGTTATTTATTTTGCTATTTTTTGTTAGTTATTTTCTTTGGGGTTACATGGGGCTTCTTAGTATTAGCAACTTGTAACAGTTTAGTTTGGATTCATACTGATTTAATATCAGTGGTACATCAAAACTTTGCTTCTGTATATCTCCATTCCTCCCCCACTTTGTGCTATATTTGTGTTGTCATACAAAGTATATCTTTATACATTCTGTGCACATCAACACAGATTTATAATTATTGCCCTGTGTAGTTTTCTTTTGTTTAAGATAGGAGAAAACTTACAAATATTATATTTATGCTGTCTTTTCTACTTACTTCTGTATTTACCTTTACTGGTGTTCTTTATTTCTTCACCTGGATTTGAGGTACTGTCTAGGATCCTGTCATGTTAGCCTGGAGTCCATTTAGTATTTCCTGTAGGGCAGATTTTCTAGAAGCTTATTCTGTCAGTTTTTGTTGTCTGAAGATGTCTTAATTTCTCCTTTGCTCTTGAAGGGTAATTTTGCTGGATGTAGAATTCTTGTTTGACAGTCTTTGTCTTTTATAATTTTGAATATGTCATCCCACAACCTTCTAGTTACCACAGTTTCTGATGAGAAATCAGCTATTACTTTTATTGAGGATTTCTTTCAGATGATGAGCTGCTTTTCTTGCTGCTGTCAAGATTCTCTCTTTGTCTCTGTGTTTGAATAGCTTGATTATGATGTGTCTAGGTATGGTCATCTTGGAGTTTATTCTTAGAGTTCATTGAGTTTCTTGATGTGTAATTTTTTTTCCCCCCAAAATCTGGGAAGTTTTTTTTAGCTGTTATCTCTTCAAATATATCTCCTTCTCTCTCTTTTCTCCTTCTGAAATTTATACCCCTTTCTCTCTTTTTTCTCCTTCTGAAACTTTTGTTATACAAATTTAGTATGCTTGATGGTGTCCCACAGGTCTCTGAGGCTCTGTTCTTTTCTCCTTTTTGTAAGGAAGACTTTATTCACTTTATACAATGGGCTGTATTATAGGGGAGAGATATTGGGCTCAATACTTGCTCTGTTCATTTTTCTTCTTACTTTTTACTTTCTGTTCCTTAGACTGGAAAATTTCAGTTGACCTATCTTCAAGTTCTCCAGTTTGTTCTTGACTGCTCAAATATGCTGTTTAATATTTCCAGTGAATTTGTCATTTCAGTTACTATAGTTTTTAGTTTGGAATTTTTATTTAGCTCCTTTTTATATCCTGTCTCTTTATTAGTAGTCTCTACTTGATGAGACACCATTGTCATACTTAATCTTTCAGATGTGGTTTCCTTTAATTCTTTGAACATATTTAAAATAGGTTATATATAGTCTTTCTCTTGTAAGTCCAATGTCAGTGCTTCCTTAGGGGCAGTTTCAATTGATTGCTTTTTCCCTGTTTATGGGCCATATTGCCTGTCTCTTTCTCTGTCTCTCTGTCTCTGTCTGTCTCTCTCTGTCTTGTGTGTCTCATAATGACTTGTCAAAAACTAAACATTTTAAATAATACATGTGGCAACTCTGAAAATTTGATTCTCCTTTCTCCCCTGGGATTTTTGGTGCCTCTGCTTGTTGTAGTAGTTTTTGTTGTTTTGTTTAGTGACTTTCCTGAACTAACTCTGCAAAGTCTGTATTCTGTGACATGTATTTCCACTCATTTGTGATCAGCTAAGGATTGGACAGAGATTTCCTTAAATGCCAGGAATCAGTAAGTCTCCTGGACTTTCCCAAGGAGCTCTGTGTGTATATTGGGGTATGCTTCAACATTTAATCAGGCACTTTACAGCTCTGCCTGAGTCTTTTACTTCCCACTTGTACAGAGCCTCAAAGTCAGCCCAGTGTGTGTGCTTATAGTTGTCTCAGGTCTTTCCTGGGCATTCATATAACCTTGAGTATGTGCACAGCTCTACGTATACATGTGACCTTCTAGATTTCCAGGAATATGTTGGAGTTCTTCAAATTCCCTATAGACATCTCATTTTCCACCTTTTTCTATTATGCTCTGGGTTTATGTATTATTTGCCGCACCTGTTGTCTACTGTCTCAGGTAGTTATAAAATGAAACAATTGATTCTAATTGTTTTAACATACACCTCTGAGGAAAATGCTTTTCACACTGGTCTTACTCTGATTCAGGTCAAATAAAGACGTCCTTGCAAGTGGAACTTAATAGCCATGTCAAGTAATGACAGTTCTCCAGGAATAAGGCTTTTGAAAGAGTTCTAATCCTGTTCCGGCCCTTTCTGTGACTGCCAGACTGCTGGTTTTCACTATCATTGCAAGCTGTTGGGTTTTAAGACAGCTATAGAACTGAGGTGGCATTGGGGGAAAATGAGAATAGGGAAAGTTAAAACACTATAAATGTGCTGTTCTTATGGAGATTCAACCGTTTTCCTTTAACAAATGCTCCCCAGATTGCTGTAAGCCTTTGGTTAAATTCCCAGATTTCTGACAAAGTTGAATCTGACAATTTTTGCTATTTTTTTTCATTGCTTTTATGGAAGAGGGGATTTTTGGAGGTCCTTACTTTGCTGTTGTCACTGACATCACCCTCTCACCTTTATTCTTGAAAGACTAATTCCTGTATATTGAATTTCCTGTTGGCGTTATTTTCTTTCAGCCTGTTGGAGTGTCTAGCTTTTGTTTTTTCTGTTCAGATGTCAGTAGTCATTATAACTGCTGTGCCTCTGGAGGTAATCTGTGCATTTCCTATTGCTTCTTTAGGATTTTCTTACAGACCTTAGGTTTCTGTAGTTTCACTGAGTTCCATATATTCCTGCCTATGGTATGTTGGCTTCTTGTATCTGTGGTATGAGGTCTTTCATAAGTCTAGAAAATTCACTGTCATTCTCTTCAGATAATTATTTCCGCTCATCTTCTCTATTCTTTCCTGCTAGGACTCTAATGAAATGTTTATTAGATTTTTCATGATGTATTCTCATGCCCTCTCTTTTGTGTTTCCCAGATTTTGATCTCTCCATGCTTTAGTTTGAGTATTTTCTTCTGACCTAGTTTCCAGTTCATCAGTTCTCCCTTCAGTAGCACCTACTCTGCTAAAAAACCCATTCGGGAATTTTTTACTTTTTAGTTCTAGATTTTCCTTAACAAATTTAAAACTGTGTTACTTTTTATAGCTTCTTAGCTCTCATTTATGTTTTTGGCCATAGTAAGTGTCATTTTTTTTGCTTATTTGTTGTTTTTTCCAATTTTTTAATTGTAGTAAAATATGCATAACAAAATTTAACATCTTAACCATTTTTGAATGTACAGTTTAGTGGCAATGGTATTACATATATTCATAATGTTCATCCATCACCACCATCTATCTCTTTTCTTCTTGTAAAACTCAAATTCTATTCCTATTAAAGACTAACTCCCCATTCTCTCCTCCCCCTTGGCACCCACCATTCTACTTTCTGTCCCTATGATTTTGACTGAGTACTTCATATAAGTGAAATCATATAATATTTGTCTTTTTGTGACTGGCTTATTTCATTTAGTATAATGTCATCAAGGTTCATACATGTCATAACATGTGTTAGAATTTCTTCCCTTTTTAATTCTGAATAATATTCCATTTATGTGTATACCACAATTTTCTTATTCATTCATCTGTCAGTGGACACTTGGGTTGCTTCCATGCTTTAGCCATTTTGAAATAATGCTGTTATAAATATGGGTGTACAAATATCTCTTTGAGACCCTGTTTTTAAATCTTTTGAGTTATAACCAGAAGCAGAATTGCTGGATGATATGGTAATCCTATGTTTAATTTTTTGAGGAACCACCATGGTGTTGTCTACGGTAGTGGCACCATTTTACTTACCCATCAACAGTGCACAAAGGAACCAACTTTCTCTACACCCTTGGTCAGCACTTGCTAATTTCTGTTTCTTTGATACCAGCCATCCTAATGGGTATGAAGTGATATTCATTATCGTTTGGATTAGCATTTCCTTTATGATTAGTAATGTTGAGCATCTCTGTATGTACTTATTGTCCATTGATATATTTTCTTGAGAGAAACATCTATTAACGTCTTTTGCCCATTTTTAAAGGGGTTGTTTGTTTTTGTGTTATTGCAGGTGTAGTTTTTTTAATAGTCTATATTAGGTAATTCTAACTTCTCATGTCTTTGTGGATCTGTTTTTTCTTTTTTTATTTTTTCTGTGACTTCTTTTATTCCTTACTTGTGGTGTCTTACTTCTTTGCGTGTGCTAGACATTGTATTTGCAGAGTTATTTTGAGGGATAATTTGAGACCTAGGATGATTGTATCATTTTTGGGGAGCTTTTAACTTGTTACCTCTAGGGTTCTTCAGTCTTAAAGGAGCCATCTTAATTCTAAGGCCAACCTTAGATCAGTCTGTGGTTCTTGGGAGGGCTGGTTTGCTTTTCAGGACATCTTACCATTAGGGTTTAGATCTTTGTGGTTCTAACACAAGTTGAGGGCTGGTTTCTGAGAGTCCAATTCATGCTTTTACTCTGTGCCTCTAGCCCCCAATTTCTGGATTATTAAGGGTAATTTCAGCATCTCCCAAATGTTGGGACTTTGCACAGAAAATTTATTTCTCTTTAAAGTAGCAGCCCATTGTGGATGTTCCTCATCAGTGATCAGCTTTCCTCTGCATGATGATTTGGCTCTGGCTCCATATAGTTCTGGTTCTGCCATCCGCTAGGTTGGTAGCATCCTCTAGGGCCTGAACTTCCTTTGTCCAGCTGGCAGATGGGGAGTACAGCGTGGAGGAGACACACAGTTCTTACCCATGTTAGCCTGGACATGATATGTATCATAACTGTGTATATTCCACTGGTGAGATCTGGTCACATGGCCCCACCTAAATGCAAGTGTGAAATTGGCAAGTGTAGTCAATGGCTGGCAGCTGTTTGGTGGACAGTCATTTTTGTCTCAGTCTTCTCCTTGGCCACGAAAATACCCATGCACATCCTACTTTTGTAACCATGATACACTCTCCCAGGGAGACAGTCAAGTCCAGATGTGACTCATGAGGTTTGGTGACTGAACTAACACACATATTACCTGCTGCTAACCCTGTACAGTAGTGGAGCTGAGCTGGAACAAGTGCAATTAAAACAACCTTCCATTTTGACAGGGAGGGAATAGAAGATAAATTAGTCCTTAGTCCAGAGCAAGAGTGACACCCCGTGAGCAAGTATTATGAAAGTGTCTGTCATGGGACACCTGGGTGGCTTTAGTCAGTTAAGCATCTGCTTTTGGCTCAGGTTGTGATCTCAGGGTCCTAGGAGTGAGCCCTGCGTCGGGCTCCCTGCTCAGCGGGAGTCTGCTTCTCCCTCTCCCTCTGCTCCTCCCTGCAGCTTGTGCTCTCTCTCTCTCTCTTTCTCTCTCTCTCTCGCTATCTCAAATAAATAAAATCTTAAAAAGAAAGAAAGGAAGAAAGGAAGAAAGGAAAGAAAGAAAGAAAGGAAGAAAGAAAGTGCTTGTCAGTGACTGGTAATCAAAGGCCACCAGGAACTCACCTTGAGCCTATGATGGGGCAGGTTGGGACCACACACCACGGGGAACCATGGGGCTTTGAGGTTAGACAGTGCTAGAAAGAACCTGTTACGGACTTTGGGTTTTGATTGAGTGATTTGAGGGAAGGGCCAAGAAAGGTCAGTAAGTGGGAGCATTTTATGAGTATCTCAGTGACTCTTATCTAGGGAGGTTGGGCTAGAATGAGGATAATTGTGATTGGTAAGAAAGCAGCTGTCACTCACACTAGCCAAGAGAGGGCCATGCCTGGTGTTTTTCGGCTTGGACAACGTTCATGCTTCGTCTGTGTTCTAATGTGATGATGGCAAGGTCTTGTCATGATCCATCTTGGTCCCACTATGTTCTGTGTCAGATTCACTCACTTCCGCTCTGGGAGTGTGGCAGGAAGAACTTCTGGCTGTTGTGTCCTTGTATTTGTCCTCCACGGACACATCTGCTGGGGCCTTGGGGAGAATGTCTAACTTGGGGGTTGGGGGCTGCACAGTAATCATAGCTTGCTTTCTGCTTGTGGAAGTTTGGAGACCTGAGGTTTGACAGTCATTGACTTTATTTTAGGCTCAATTTTCTTTGGCAGTACAATTCCCCCCAAATTCTCTTCTGTGCTTCTGAGAGTTCCATGTGTTAATAACTAGATCCAGAGTTCTGTTCAAGTCTTGATCCTCCAGCCTATTTCATATGTTTGTTTTCTTGTACCTGTGTCTCTTTCTACTTAGGGTTGTCTTGAAGGCATGGCTGTGGGTGGGAAAGAAGCCCTGTAATCTGATCTGTGTATACAGCTGAGTCCTCTCTTAATTGAGGAGTCTTTGTGGGCCTTTGATTTTCAGGACATTTTCCACGTTTTATCTTACACTTGGGGTGCAGAAAGGGTGGCTTTTCCCACTAAGTGACCCCATGTTTTTGGACTGTCTCTAGATGCTTTCCTGTCTCTCTCAAGTTGGCCAGTTTTTGCCTATGGTCATCTCTTTCTCCAATGTGACATTATGACATTATGTTACCCGTAAAGTGGGTAACAGTCACTCCAACTGCTGGCACCCTCTTTTTTCTTCTCCCTGAGCTGCGATCTGCTTTCAGGTGATCATAGGAAATGCTCTGCAATCCATGAAACAGGGCTTCTTTGTTACCAGCTGCCTGACAATGGTTTTTATTATGGTATCACCCCTCTTAAGAGAACCCATTTTGGTCTTAATTCATTTCTGTTGAAATATGTATTTAATGATAGAGAATTTAAAAGAGGAAGATTTCTGATCTAAACTCTTAGTTTGGGAATTATTTGACCCCTTTTCTATTTCTCTGTTTCTTGACCGCTTGGAAATAAAGCTGTACACTTTTGGCAGCTTTCTAGGCCGACATCCTCACAAGGGCATAGTGTGGTGGTCCATCTTTCCCATGTTTAACTGTATTCACGTTGGAAAATCAAGACTTTTCTGATTTCTTACAAGATGGAAAAATAGGACATTTCAATTTTGGGGGGAATAAGGTGGTATATAAATAAGGTAAATAAAATTGATGAAGGAATGATTTTGAATCCAAGTTGCAATGATGTGGAAGACTCACAAGGGCACCGCTCTTTGCCATGTGGTAGCTGGCACCCTGGGGCCCTCCTCTTGCTCTGAGTCTGTTTTTGCTTTGAAAGAAGGGGGATGTGAGGACCTGGCCTATATTTATTTTTCTTGGGGCCACTGTGGAAGTGAAATGAGATGATTGACATGCAGGCACATTTAATAGTAAAACTCTCTGGGTGGATAAGGCATTATTATTTCATTCTGAAGTACTTTGATGGGATTAATAATTTATGTAGCACACTAAGTTCATCCTTTGAGGCCAAGTGCTCCTAATATAACGTACCTAAGCCAACCTTGAAAATTTACAGCATTGCAGAGAGAAGAGGGTCAGTGAGCATGTTGCTGTGTGATTTTTACTGAGTTGGGTTTTTCCAGAGAGTTCTGAGCTCTTCATAATTATCCTTAAGTGATTAAGAAACAGTCCAAAGGTGCCATACTTCATAGAGAGTGCAGTTTATAGTTATCTGTAGTATGACACAGGTAATAATCATCCATAATACAATTAACTCTGAACAGCATGGGAGTTAGGGGCGCTGACTGACCTCCCTAGCAGTTGAAAATCTCTGTATAACTTTTGACTCCCCCAAAACTTAACTCCTAATAGCTCACTGGTGGCTGGAAGCCTGACCAATAACATTGCAGTCGATTTTTTTAAAAAGATTTTATTTATTTATTTGTCAGAGAGAGAGCACACAAGCAGGGAGAGGGGCAGAGGCAGAAGGAGAAGCAGGCTCCCTGCTGAACAAGGAGCCCAATATGGGACTCGATCCCAGGACACTGGGATCATGACCTGAGCCAAAGGCAGATACTTAACTGACTGAGCCACCCAGGCACTCCCAACATAGCAGTTGATTAACACATATTTTGTGTGTTATATGTATTATATACTGCATTCTTACAGTAAGGTAATGTAGAGGAAAAAAATTATAAGATTAAGAAAATCATAAGGAAAAAGATCATAAAGAAGAGAAAATACATTTACAGTACTATATTGTATTTATAGAGAAAAATTATGTGTAAGTGGACCTGCGCAATTCAAATCCATGTTCAAGGAAAGGGTCAATAGTATTTAGTGTCCCAGACAGTTGTTTGAGTTTTCATGGAATTTTAAACATAGGATATTAAAAAAATAGGAGATTTTATAACAGAACTATGTTTCTTACCAATGTCTTTCATAACTCCTTTTGATTAAACTGTTGCTGCATTTTCTAGACTTTATTACCTCATTAATTACACAGATAATACTGAAGCAGATTGTTTTGCTAATTAAAAAATTGTTAATCTTGAGGTAGCCACACTTCTCTAGGTCCACTTAGGAATCTGAAAGTTTCGGTAATGGTCTTTTCAAATGTGGGTGTTAATCCATGTGGGTTAGCATGGAGGCTGATATTGAGAGAAGGTGTGTAAAGCTGCTTTTCATCTCAGGGCCTAGGAATGAGCGTCCATGTGAGCATCTGTGACCTTGTTTTGGCCACCTCCCTTCCCTACCTCCTGAAGCTCCCAAACCTGGGCTCCAGCCCCCATATGGCACTCCCCCTTTCCCCTGACACAGGTGGATCCCCAGGGGCCTCTTGCTCTTAGACACGTCCCACATGGCACCCATCATTTATTTCTCCTCCTCTGGACATGTATTTGTGGGCCAGCTTCTCCTAGGCCAACAGTGATGCCCTAGAGTTGGTAGAGTGTCCCTACTGCCTGGTGCTCTGTGCAGGGTCCCAAGAGATTCTCCCATGTTGACAACAGAGCATGGTTGAGGCGAGGCTCTATGCTTTACTGGATTTTGTGAGGCTAGCCTGGCTCTCAGGCCTCCCTTCCTTTAGGCTCAGAAGTAAGTGTGTGGGAGGAGTGGGATGTGGGGTCCGGTCAGTGGGCAGGCACTGTGGTGCCTCAGAATTCCCCCCACCTCCTCTCTGATGCTGGGGCTGAGGTGCTCGGTGGGGCCTGTCTGCCCAGTGTCAGATCGGATTCAGGTGGGCATACCCCCTCAGACAGGCCCCTGCTCTGCACTGTTCCTGCAGCACCCTCTAGACAGAACATCAGTTGGAATGTCCAGCTGTGAGGGAGTCACAGTCCCTGCTGAACAGAGGATTGAATTTTGCCCTGAAAGGGCAGGACTCTCTGATGAGTAGGCCTGGGGCTCTTGGTGATGAAGCCCCAGAATGGTCAGGCTCAGGGCCAGGTGTGGTAGATGCATTGCTTTGCCCCTGAAGGCCTGCCTGGGACTCCAGCTCAGGAATGTGTTATCCATGTAGCTCTGGAGCACTATGGGATGCCCCTGAGAGCTCTGTTCTGTGGGCCTTCGAGATGCTTGGAAGCCCTTTGAGGGGGTTGGTGAGGTCAAAACTGTTTTCATAAGGGTACTGAGCCATTATTTCCTTTCTCATTGTGTTGACATTTGAGCTGATGACACAAAGCAATAGAGGGTACAACTGCTGGCGCCTAAGCGCCATCGCGGCGGGGCTGCAAACTCTGCCAATAGTCCTAGTGTCCTTTACTGCCGCCACTAGCTCTAAAAAGCCAGCGTCATTTAACACTGTCCTGAGATCATGACCTGAGCTGAAACCAAGAGTTGGACACTTAACTGATGCTTAACTACCCCACCTAGGCGCCCCTGAAATGCAGCTGATATTTGTATGTTGACTGTGTGGCCTGCTGCTTTGCTGAATTCATTTGTTAGGTCAATCTTCTTGTGGAATCTTCAGTGTTTTTTACATACAAGATCATATCTGCAAACAAGTAATTTTACTTATTCCTTCCCAATAACGTGGCTTTTATTTCTTTTTCTTTCATAATTGCTGTAGCTAGAACTTCCAGTACTATGTTCTAAGCTGAATAGACATAGTCAAAGTGGGCATCCTGACCAAAAAAAAGGTTTCAGTCTTTCACCATCTGGTATGGTGCTCACTGTGGGCTTCTCATGTATGGCTTGTATTATGTTGATGTAGCTTCCCCCCCCCCGCTTTTGTTTTTAAGGTTTTATTTAAATTATTTGACAGAGCGAGCATAAGCAGGGGGAGGGGCAGTGGGAGAGGGAGCAGCAGGCTCCCCGCTGAGCAGGGAGCCCAATGTAGGACTCGATCCCAGGACCCTGGGATCATGACCTGAGCTGAAGGCAGGCGCTTAACCTACTGAGCCACCCAGGCATCCCTGCCTTCCACCTGTTCATCTGGTCTTTTTTAGCCTGGTTATAGCTTTCTTATGAATATTTTGACACAACCGCTACATGCTTAATTTGGGGTCTTATACACCTTTGCCATTCCTTTATTCTTAGACTACCAGAGACATTTCATTTTAAGGTGTATCAAATTGCATTTAATTAGTACTCTTATTTATGAACTACAGGAAGTGCTGGCCCTTTAATAGGAATATTTATCTCTTTCACGTATTGACACAAAATATTTGGCCTCACTCCTGCAGAAATATCTTTATGCTGTTGCTGTATGGTGTGTTTTACCTGTCAGTACACACACACACACACACACACACACACACACACACACACACACACACACACACACACACACACACACACCCTCTCTCGGCTCCAGCTGGCGCATAGTGTAGTTCATGTGGTCCCCCCACGTAAACACTGAAACAACTCTGAATGGTTGGGAAGGCTAAATTACCTGTTGCCATTCACCCTGATAATCTGAGCCTATGATTAATATTTGATTGTGGGGGATGTTGAGGAGCTGGGGCTGACATCACTCTGAACAGAAGGCGAAAAGGCGAGTCTCCCTGAAGACTGTCCTTACTGTGCCCCCGTCTCCCTAAGTGTGGCACGGAGCAAGGGTGTGTTCTCGGAGCCCTCCGGGGGGCCCCAGGTCCTGGCACACTCCCGGGCATCCCGCTGCCTCGTGTGCAGCTTCTGACTCTCCTTGTGGCTCTGGCATTTTTTGCTTCACTTGATCTGGAACCTCGATGCTCCGTTTATTTCTCCTATTTCATTTCCAATCTCTAATCTTCCCACACCCATTCAACAACTTAATAATGTGATGTAGAATTTGCATATGCCAATTTAAACTACTTTCATACCTTACCAGATTTTTTGTTTCTTAGGGCTGAAGGCTGTACGTTCTTTGTGTCTGTGTGTGTAGTTGATGCGGTTCAGGTGGACTCTCGGTGGATTTAGGTGTGTACCCACCTTTGTTCCACTTACGTGCCATCGGTACCTTCCAAGCTCAGGAGGTTTGCTGACGACCCGCCTTCCCCTAGTGGTGCGCAACATGCTGCCCGCCCGGGTCCGTTCCATTTTAGCTCAGGGCTCATCTTTTCTATAAAACCTTCTCCCGACTGTTGAGACAGTGATATTCTGCTCCAGTAACATAATTCAGTAACCTGCTTTTATGCATTAGTGCCGATACCGACAGTGACCTTCCCTGTAGATGGTATTTTAGAGGTACTATGACAGGCTCAGAAAGATCAAGTGTGTCATTTGTCCAAGATCATAGAACTGGTAAATTTGGAAATTAAAAAATCAGTACAAGTCGTACCTAGCCTTAACCCTGTAAAATTCAGTTGGCCATGCCTCTTCCTGATGGAGCATAGAAAGAGGGTTCGGAGAATTGGGGAGGTTGAGTGGGCCAGAGTTGATTATTGAGATAAGGGAAATGAAAGGGAAAAGGAACCTGGAGTCCTTCGGCAGTTCTGGCTCAGGTGACAGGTGGTCCCAAGGAGTGTTTCCTCCTCCTTGAGAAAGAGTAGATTTCTCTGTTTTGTTTTGTCTGGCACCGGAAGACGAGGAATGGGGAATGTTACCCTCCCTTGTATATATTCATGTAGAGGGGATCTGTGATGAGTCTGAGGTAGGATCGTCTGCAGGCAACAGAATACACTGGTCTCAAGCCCAGGACAGAGGTCCAGATTCCTAGAAGAGACTTGAATGTTCCCCTCCACGTGCCCAGCGTTGGGAGAGTGCAGCCAGTGAGGATCTTGGTGCCATCCCTTGCCATCCACGGTGTGTCAGGAAGAGGTGGATGGGGCGCCTGGATGGCTTCCTCAGTGGGCATCCGACTCTTTGTCTCAGCTCGGGTCTTGATTTTGGGGTCATGGGTTTAGACCCCACATTGGGCTCCGCACCCCAAAAAAGAGGTTAAAGATGTCCCAAAATGAAAAATTTGCGGGGAGATTCAGATAAAACGGTATCTGTGCCATTTCCCACAGATGACAATTTACAGGAAAAAGCTTTGATTACTTTTGATAGAACTTCTCATTAAAATGACTTTTCTTTTGCTCAGATTAAGATCTACACATACGCCTCAGTCAGGCAGGAGTGTGTGAGCCCTTTTGGGCGGCTGCGTTCCCTGGGGAGCGCTGCAGGCGCAGGGCCTGGCTCAGCCGGGAGCCCGAGTGCCGCCCAGCGCCACTGCACCGTCGTATCACAGGACAGTCTGAATGCAGCAGGCAGCGGGTGGGCTGAGTGGGGTCCTGGCCCCACCGTGGCACTGAGGGAAATAGGCCTCCTGTTTCTCCAGGGCTCGGGTTCCCTCCTCCGACATTTCCCGGCGGTGAGGTGAGGCCAGGTGGGACTGTTTGGTCAGGAAGGAGCCCCCAGGAGGCGCCTGCTCCCCGGTCAGCCTTGTGCTCGGCTGCGGCGCCCCTTCTTGACACTCCTGACGCTGCGCAGAGTCCAGGGGCTCCGTTTCGGTGTGTGTGACAGCGAGGGCCACCGTGGCCTTCTTGTTCACGTGACTGTCTAAAATGGCAGACAGCTTTTCCACTTCATTTGAAATGGATCTCTTGATCACAAAATCACAGTTGGTCAGTTAGCAATAAAATGAGCTTAAGAGAACTGGTATCCATTACCTTTTGATCTATCTCTGTAATTCTCAAAATGGTAGGCTTAATGTTTTCTTGTTCATAGGTCATGTTACTGTAAAGTACTTTACTAGACGTGCGGAGGTCTAAATTTTAAAATTCTATAAATTAGCACATTACTAAGTATAGTGATGATAATTATACTTACTCTGTCAACTTAGTGTTTGAGGTTTGAGCTTCTAGAGATTTTTAACATTAAAAAGCAAACTATATGAACATTTGACCAAAATATACAATGTGTGTAAACTCAAGCTTCTGCTTCCTGTGTGGTATTTCAGTCTTAGTTGAAGATACATTTTCTATGATAGTTTTCACCTGTAAAGTGAACTTGTGTTTTATTTTTCCTTGAAGATTATCCGCATTCTCTGT
Source organism: Eumetopias jubatus (assembly GCF_037043125.1). Classification (NCBI taxonomy): domain Eukaryota; kingdom Metazoa; phylum Chordata; class Mammalia; order Carnivora; family Otariidae; genus Eumetopias; species Eumetopias jubatus. Next base: position 348,791 of record NW_028274913.1, on the reverse strand, counting down.
TCACTGGCCTTGAGGGTGTGTGCCGTCAGCCAAAAATAGTCCACTGACGTTTATTTGTGACTCAGTATTTCGTGAAATAACAAATTCTTACAGCTATGTGACAATAGCAGTGGTTTTATTAAGCCCTAACCGTTCATGATTTGAAGAGAGCACCGCAGATGAACCCAGAAGGTGCTCCTTGGGTTTCCACTCCGCCCCAAGCCCAGCAGCACCCTGTGAACTCTTGAAAACTTCCTGCCTGCCTGTGGAAGTCTGTGTACTTGTCAATTAAAACTCTTCTTTCTGACCCTCAGAGTTCTTAGGATTTTTAAGATGTGAGCTTTATGGACAAATAGCTCATTATGATTATTTTAATTTTCTTTAACTTACCTACAAATTGGACTCTCTCCACTGACTCTGAGTCCTCCACGTTGCTTCTCAAGGGTGCGTTTCTTAGTAGGTAGATCTGTATGAATTGCCGTGTTGGTCATAATGAGTGACTGTCAACAGCTTCCCTGCATTGTGTAGGTATATCACATACCACATCTGCTCTTTTCTTGACAAAATCCAATCAGGCACAGATTTTTTTCTAGAATTGGAAGCATATCTGAATGGTCTTGAGTCTGAATGTGAACGAGAGCAAAGCTGGTTGTGTGTGAAGTTGGGAGCAGAGTGAGCACGTCCGTAAGCCCCGCAGGGAGCTGAGTGCCGCTGGGGTCACAGAGGAGCCCTTCATCCGTTGCCCTGACTGTGAAACCCACATTCTGCACCATGGTCTGGCCCCTGCCACGTCTGATCCCACCTCCTGCCACTCTCCCCCGCTGTGCTTCTGCTCAGGCCACACCACCGCCCCAGTCCTCAGGGAGGTCCCTGCTCGGGAGCCTGGTATTGTGAGGGGCCTAGTCTTCCCAGGATGTGTTCGGTCCGGCATTCATCGTCCCAGGAGAGCATCCTGTTTGTTCTTGTAAAATGAGCGGATCAAGGTCATGATGCATTTTGAATATCTGTTCCGAGTGGGATGCTGCCTAAACCCCTTACACACGCACCCTCTCCTTTGTGTCTGAGCGGGGGTACTTAACGCACATCCACCTTCTCCTCCCACATCTGCCTCCGCACGCCCCACTGGAGGACCAGGATGAGGAGCCTGTTTACTGTCGCCTACAAACATGATAAGGGGCCTCAAAAGGTTTGTTGGCTTAAGTGTCAACAAATTCATTTATTTTAAAGTCTGAAATACAGTATTACCTATTTAGTTCCCATGAGGTTAAAGATAATACGCCTGTATGGAAAACGTGAGTTTGAACATATCGTGTAGGTTTGGACCCTGCTAACGATTGTAATGAACCGGTTTTGTTTGGCAGTTTGCGTGTGAACTTGGACATGGGCAAAGCCGCATATGGATGGAAGATCATGAAGGACGAGAGCATCCCCGGCACGGTTGTGCGGACCAGCACCATCCCAGAGGAGCTGGGGCGCCTGGTGTACTTGCTCACGGACAAAACAGGTACTGCTCCTGGTTCATGTTTGCCTTTGCGTGCTCGCCGGCGTCCAGGGCAGGGTGACGATGGTGTGCATGTGCCTGTGTGCGCTCACCGGCATCCAGTGCAGGGTGACCCTGGCGCGTCTGTGTGTGCATGCATGTGTGCGTGCGTGCATGTGTAGCGGCGTATTGAAGTCATTCAAATTTAGGATTTTCCAGACTCCGCTGAACACTGGCACACAACTAACCTTCACCTTTGAATAAACACAGTATCATTAGAATTAGCAAAATGTTAAATCCTTAGAGATTTAAATGACATGTTTATATATTTTTGATTCTCTGCTGCCATAGCGTTCTTTGTTTTATTAGTGCGGCTTCTGGAGAGGAAATACTGCTTGCCTGTTTATTACAGGATGATACTTGTGAGCTGTTGGAAGAATGTAACACGATGTGTGTGGGTTTGGTCTTTTGACAGTAATGTTCTCCTGAAGAGCCTTCCAAGTGACTATCCCACCCTCAGGTCCCTGCCCCAAATTTTATTTGCCCTTATTCCATCAAAGAATCCTTGTCAATCCTTAACATAATAAATAAAACATAAACTGAATCCAGTGAAAATCCTAGCAACAGGTGAAATCCCTTCCTGATTTCTTCATTCATAGTTTAAATTCCTGGTAACTCTTGGGGCACCTGGTGGCTCAGTCCCTTGCCCATTGACTCTTGATCTCAGCTCCGGTCATGGTCTTAGGGTCGTGAGATCAAGCCCCGTGTTGGGCTCTGTGCTCAGTGGGGGAATCTGCTTGAGATTCTCCCTCCCTCCGCCTCTCTCCTCAGTCACATATGCTCTCTCTTTAAAATAAATAAGTCTTAAAAAATATCTCATAGTAATTCTTAGTGAACTAGAACTAAGGATACTTGTATAATATGATAAAATGTGTCTCAAGTAAAATTCAACATTATTTTTAATAAAATACTAGAAAAAGCTTAGTCTGGAAAGAGAGAAATCTAACCGCCCTATTAACATGTTTCATTCTGGCCGTTGCAGTAAGACAAGAACTAGAAATAAGCTCTCTGCCTGAAAGATGGAGCAAATATTTGTAGATGAAATAATGAACCAAGGGAATCAACTGCTAAGAGTACGAACCAATGAAGTGTCAGGTCACAGGTCAGAATAATAAAGTAGCTCCCTGCGTGTCAAGTGGACGGAAGAGGGAAGGCCCCACTCGTGGTAGCGCAAGCACGTGTGAAACACGTGGGCATACCGACGTGAGGGGAGTGAAGGGCGTGTGTGAGGATGATCAGACCTTACAGAGAAACGTGAAGGAAGACGTAAACCAGTGAAGGGACAGACTGCAGTCTCCAGCGCAAGGTCCCCAGCGCGAAGATACGGGATTGCGTAGAGCCTGCCTTCACGATGAAGTGATAGGTTTACTGCAGTTCCAGTCAAAATCCAGTTGCCTGTGGCACGTGGTTTTGTTTTGTTTTTTAATTTAGAGTGGGTTTTTTTGTTTTTATTTAAGTAATCTCTATCCCCAGCGTGGGGCTCGAACCCACAACCCTGAGATCAGGCGTCACACACTCCACTGACTGAGCCAGCCGGGCACCCCAGCGGCATTTGGTTGTGGTCAGGGTTGGTCATTATGGCACGTCGGGGGCTGTCCCGTCAGGTGATGCTCGTAAGTCCGAAGAACTCCAAAGTAACGAGGAGCTCAGACTCAAGAAGGTAGGCTGCGAAAATGCCATCAGATTTCTCCCTTCCCATCCTCACTGAGCCGACAGGAAAAGATCCAGAGAATAAAGTGTGGGAGACACGCAGGCGTGCCTCCGCAGAGGTTGAGTTATTTCTGGGAGACAGGTGGGACTATTTTGATGGAGAAGCTGGAGTGAAGCAAACCCAAACTCAAAAAGATTCCTGAAGTGACCCCACAGAAGAGCGTCCTGGGGAATCTGTGAGTTTACAGCACACAGGTCTGTGGGGGGCGGCACGGGAGGCTGTCAGGCTGCCCACCGGCGGCAGGAAAAGCCCAGCTATGCTCAGCCCTGCACTCAGCAGCCTGGACCTTGTGCATAAATACAATCGGAAACCAGGAACAGCAGCATGCACTCGGAGTCCCGCACAAACAGGCACGCTGTGCCCCAAGTGCACAGATCTGTGCGTGTTCACAGAGAAGCCCAACGGAGCCCTGAGGCAAGGGTGCCGCATGACAGAAGGACTTAGTCACACCTGCAAATTCAGTGTCAGAATTAAACTACATTTCCACATACCAGCAACAGTGGGGGCACTTAATTCCAAAAAGGCCAATTAGAATAGCAGCAAAATGTATAAAGTAATTAGAAATAAATCCAAGCAGAACTTGTGTAAAGCCTGCATGGATATAAGTTTGAAGACCTGAGCAGGAGCTAAGCGAGAGGGTGGGCATCTCAGTGCCACACCCCGTGTGGAAAAGTCCGACCTGTCTGAGGCGCACACTGCCCCAGGACCTTGTCTGCACCATTGGTGGGAGCGTTACCTGGTGGCCACCGCTCTGTCCGAACGGACGAGCCCCGACAGCCTGCGCACCGCGGTGCCCCTCTGGCTCCTGCTCCCCAAGGAGACACGTGCGCACGCGCAGCAGGAGACAAGCCCAGGGATGTCCATGGCATCATCTTGGACAACAAAACCAGACTGAACATAACAAAAGCGGTTATCAGTACAATGCATAAATTGTGGAGTGTTTGCAGTTGAATGCTAACTAGCAATGACGGTGTCACGGTTTAATGTTGAACCCAGAAAGGTCTGGGGCCTTCCCCTCTCGGAATTCTGTGCTCCCCTCCTGCCCTGTGTGTGAGGTGCGCGGCGTGCTTATCCGGGGAGCAGGTGCGGGCTGGGCTGTCCTGTCTGCAGCCCACCTGCTCTCGTGGCCACTGAAATCTGCATGTAACACAGCTAAGTGTGGTGCCTGTGATTTCACGTCGGTTCGCAAACGAGAAGCATATGTCAGCACACAGTATGCTTGAGAGTGACTGGTTCTCTCTCCTCTTCCCGTGTCTCTGGATGTGTGATATCAGCAAGGGAAGAAGGATTTTGTGACATCATTTCTTCTTAAAATGCTAACTTTTTAGTATGCATTTTAAATGGTGATGGGGTCATCATTCTCCTTTGTTTCATCATAGCTCCTCCATTTGTCTTTGAATTCTGAGTTCCATCCAGGATAAGGAAGAGTGGTTTTGCCCAGAGTCATAAAGTAAAACCCCATTTTCCTCATGTCTCACTCTGCTGCTTTCACAAAGCAAAAATAAATAATCTGGGCTTCTGAGATTTAAAAAGAATTACAGAACATTATATAAAATATGTGAGTGAGAGAATTTTACACATTTCATTTTCCAAAAGGCCTTTTTGTTCCAGAAGTCACTGAAGGGACCCTCTGTCACCACTTCCTAGTGTTGGAGCCACATGGAGTTTTAAACATTTTTAGTGTTTTTAAAAATTTTTGGTCTTGAGCTTTTTCAGACCCTTTCTCCGTAATCGGAAGGTGAACGCCACCCACGGCACATCAGGCGAGCCACACGCTGTGCCAGCCCTGTGCCTGTCCTCGCCCTGGGGCCATGGGGCCGCGGGCACTTGCCCTTCACGGGTCCTCCTCCCTGAGGGCACTCAGGAGGGAGTGTTGCCTTGGCTGCTTCTAAAGGCCACACGGACCAAATCGCAGGAGAAGGACATCGAGGACGAGTTGTGTAATTGTCACCACACTGCCAGCACATAGTAGGACTAGTCTAGAAACCAGCTTCTCACACAGATGGAGGCCGCCGGCACACGGGGGTTGGGCCCTCACCTCTGGGCAGCGGGCGGCCTCCGGGGACCCCCAAGCCTCCGAGCAGAGCCATGCGTTGTCTGCCGGGAGGGCTGCATGGCTCGAACTTGCGCTCACCTGCCCTGCCGGGGGGTCCGGCGCAGCTGTGTATCTGTTGTTACTGGGAAGCGTCGTCCGGCAGGGACTGAAGTAACTGTGCTCTGTGTTGTAGTAGTCTCGTCGTGTGACTGATTCAGGTCCTCTGCAGTTGGCCGGGGCCCAGTGGTCACTATGGTGGGCTCCACCATCGCAGAGGGTCTGACGGGGGTGGTGGTTTGGCAGAGGGTAGAGAACTTGGGGTGTAAGACCGTATGCAGACATCATCTGCTTAATCGAATGAGCTGCTGTGTGAGGAGCCTTTCGCTGCTGACCTGCCCATAAGGCGGTCCTCGGTGTGATCGTGATCGGGCTTGTGCCTCATCAATACGCTTTCTGACAAGAAGCGTCCATCACGCGGCCTCTCGTTTGCCCCAGCAGAACAGAGAACGAAGTGTCCCGCAATTGCATTACAGTTTCCTTCTTGTGGTCAAGAAAGCGGTGTGGTGTAATTAGGTTTGATTGGGGTGCACGTTTCCGGTAAGATCTGAAATGAATGATGTTGCCATAGTGACGCGTGTGGCCAGCAGTGCGTGAAACATGAAGCAGTTCATTCGACAAGAGCAGACATCTGTTAGCTGCCAGGGTGCAGAGCATGTTGACACTGCCCAGAAATGGTGGACGTGCCGTGATAACTGAGCAGACGGCGCTGGCATGCTAGGGCAGGTCGTCTGCACCGAGTCCGCTGGGGAGCCCCCATCTCTGCGCCGGCTGCTCCTGAGAGCGGTGCTGCGGAGGGCTCGGAAATCCTAAAACTTCGCTCCGGCTGCAGCCTGTTAGAGCGAGCCGCGAATTCCTTTGTTGGGAATCTTTATGCTCCTGTATGACAGAGCATTCCCAAACCACGCCCTGAGACAGGTCATTTAGGATGCGCACCGTGTCGATAGCACCCGTTACCTGGCTTGGCCGTGCGGTTTGCACCCGGCTCGTGTCAGCTCCCAAGGCCGCATCCTCTGCAGCGGGAAGCGCCGTGTCCACAGTGGCAGGGGCAGCGGACCATGGCGTGCGTGCCTCGCCGGGGAGACCTGGAGCTGGGGGTTATGTCCCGTAAGCCAGGGGCCCTGTAAGCTGGGGCCAGGCACAGGCTCTCTGGCCTGCAGACGACAGCTGGGGCCTCTGGCGCCAACACACCTGCAGGGTCTGGCACTGTGCATGACCGGAGCGCGCACTTGTGTGTGTGCTGGGCTGTTCACCCCAGGTGAGGCACTTGATGCAGGCAGTGGTTGAACAGAGGCCTATTGTACTGGGAACCGCGGTCTTCTGAGAAAGCCTCATTTACAGCAAATACAGATTAACAAAGAATATGGCCACAGTCTGCAGGGTATTAGAAGTTGTGTTTCCATCCCTCATTGCTTCGTGGTAAAGTCTGAGTAGCTTTGTGTTGATCTCACGTGATCATTGCTCACGGCCTGGAGCCTGCGCTGGAAGTCCATGGGGTTGGGTGGGTGGCCTGTCCCCAGTGTGCCGCGGGCAGACTTCCCTTTGTTTCTGTGTGGTTGCCACGCCCTGGCTGTCCCACGCACGAGCTGCGGTGTGGCCGCGCCACCCGCCAAACACTGGGTCAGAACACTTTGCAGCTGCGTCTCCAGCAACGTGTCCTCTGCCTGCCTGTGAATCGTCTCCGTCGCTGCCCTGAGACGTGTTCCTGCAGGACTTTGTCCTTAGAAATTGAGTTCCCCTCTACCTGCTTTGCTGCTCGTCCTCCAGAGCCCTCTGCCTTATTAAGGAGCTACAGCATTTTCCTTCTTCAGGAATCACAAAACACGCCTTTTGTCCAAAGACATTTTCCGTCCCTGGCGCTCTCCTAACGGCCAGGTCGCGGGGAAGCCTTCTGGTGGCGTCTGCCCATCCCTATCATGAAGCTTCAGACTTGGGACATACTAACAGTTGAATTAAGATGACAAAAATTGTATGACCTATCAATTGATTGAAATCATGAAAATTGTTTAAGATTTGAAAAGCGGTTTTGCATTACTGACTCTTTTAGTAACTGGCTTAACCTTAGACGCCCCTGCTGTACAAGAGGGTGTAGAAAGTCTCAAACTCGCCCTGACTTTCCTGCTCAGCGTTTTACAGGGTCTGCTGTGAAATAGAAACATCATTGAAAGTTAAAAAGATCCTTCCAGGATTCACCTTAGTATGTTGGAAGATACGCGCCCCTACATAAAGGAGCGTCTGCATCCATAACCCAGTCTCTCACCCAGCGAGATGCAGATGCATTCATCCAAATGGCAAAATAACTGAGCCAAAAATTTCATCGTTTATTTGATGAAATGATAGTCATTTGTTTGAATATGTCTGTTATAACCTCCATAAAACGTGATTTATCAGCAACTAGGACGAGGGTACCAGATGCAGCATTTGACTCGGACGGCAGGCCACTGGGGCAGGTCGCGCCAGCGTTGGGCACAACCACCGTGTGCTGTCAGTGCGGTCCGAGCTCCCTCACAAGGCCACCTGGTGCACAGCAGCAGCCCCCTTGCTTCCCTGCCCTCGCTCAGCCCTCGGTGACCCCTGGTCGACCGTATGCCTCAGCCGGTCTGCCTGTGCTGGACTTCTCCCAGGAGTGGAAGCTCACACCGTGTGGCCTTCTGTGTCTGGCTTCATTTGCTCAGCAGACTCTTTCCAGGTTCACCCGCACTGTCGCGTGTCTCAGTACCTGACTGCTTTCTATTGCAGGCGATACTCCGTCATGTGGATAGACCACATTTCATTTCCATCTCAGTTGAGGGACATTAGTGTAGGTTTTCCTGTTTCTGTTTGGAAGAATGCTGCTATGAGCAAGGTTCTAGCCAGGGCGGGTAGGCAAGAAGAGAAAGGCATCCATGCTATAAAGGGGAGTGAAGCTAGTTGTGTGTGACATGGTCTTCAAACAGAAAATCATAAGGAGGGGTGCCTGGGTGACTCAGTCGTTAAATGTCTGCCTTTGGCTCAGGTCATGGTCCCGGGGTCCTGGGATCAAGCCCCTGCTCCCCAGGAAGCCTGCTTCTCCCTCTCCCACTCCCCCTGCTTGTGTTACCTCTCTCACTGTGTCTCTCTCTGTCAAATAAATAAAATCTTTAAAAAAAGAAAATCATAAGGAATCCCCTAAAATCTGTTAGAAGCAATAAATGAATTTAGTAAGGTTTGAGATACAAGATGAATATACAAAAATGAATTGTATTTCTATACGCTAGCAACGAACTATCCAAAAATAGAATTAAGAACACAATTCTGTTTATGATGGCATCAAAAAAATGAAATCAGTATTTTATAGTGTTAAGATGGCAATAGGATTCCCCAAATTGATTTACAGATTCTACACGATTCCTCTCAACATCCCAGCTGCCTTCTTTGGAGAAATTGACAAGCTGATCCTAGAATTCCTGTGGAAATGCAGGGAGGGTGGGCGCCCAGAGTGGTGTAAACAATCTTGGGACAAGAGCAAATGGAAGGACTCCACAGTTCCTCATCCCAGAGCCTGCCACCAGGCTGCAGGGATCAAGACAGGATGGTGCTGGTGTGAGGACAGACCTTGAGATCGAGGGGGTGGCATCCACAGTCCGGACATCAGTCCCTAGCTGGACACTCAGACGACTTCCAATAAGGCTGCCAGGACGGTGTGCCGGGAGGAACTAAAGCCTGACGCTGCCGGTCGACTGGATTCCAGCACGGGTGCCGCCATCCTCACTGGGGAGGACCAGCCCCTTCAACTGACAGGCAGGGAGAGCAGGACGTCCACATACAGAAGAATGAAGGGGGACCCCTACCTCACACCACACACAAAAACTAGCTCCAGATGGATCACAGACCTACATTGAAGACCTAAAATGATCATTTTTTTTAAACTGCTGAGTTTTCAGAAACTACTCTAAACTTGTCTTTTGTTTCATTCTCTTTGGCTCCATGAAGCACCAGAATAAAGAACTTCTAGGTATCTATCTTAATAGAAAGCTTTATAGGGCACCTGGGTGGCTCAGTTGGTTAAGCGACTGCCTTCAGCTCAGGTCATGATCCTGGAGTCCCGGGATCGAGTCCCACATCGGGCTCCCTGCTCAGCGGGGAGTCTGCTTCTCCCTCTGACCTTCCTTCCTCTCGTGCTCTCTCTCTACCATTCGCTCTCAATAAATAAATAAATAAATAAATAATCTTTATAAAAAAATAAAATAAAAATCTTTATAAACATAACCCAAAAAATAAAAAATAAATGTAAACAAAGCCCAAAAGAAGAAAGAAATAGTTTAAATCTGGATATGTTATCTTTTAATTATTTTAAACTAAATTTTTAAATGCAACAGTGTATTTACTATTTTAGCATGTGCTTGTATGTGTCTATGGGAACTCTGTGGCCTCCCATAATTTCAAGGGGTCTTTGTGCATTACTCTAGAGAGTTCTCCAAACGGCAGCAGGAAGCAAACGTAACTGCGTAGTTGGAGTTTTCATCTCAGAACTTAAAATGCTATCACCAGGCTGACTGAGGACAGTGAGCTAAAGCAGTGTATTAAGGTAGCAGTCACTCGGGGCACCTGGGTGGCTCAGTTGGTTAAGCGACTGCCTTCGGCTCAGGTCATGATCCTGGAGTCCTGGGATCGAGTCCCGCATCGGGCTCCCTGCTCAGCGAGGAGCCTGCTTCTCCCTCTAACCCTCCCCCCCTCATGTACTCTCTCTCTCTCATTCTTGCTCTCTCAAATAAATAAATCTTTAAAAATAAATAAATAAAAAATAAAATAAAATAGCAGTCACTCTACAGCTCCAGATTTGCTGTCTAGAAACAGTCTGTGATCGGAGCAGTAATCATGATGTGCCTTTGGTTTTGGAAAATACTTGCTGTCCACATGGAGTATTGCATTTGGGAATGCCAGAATGCTCGTCTTCAGTAGTCTCGGGAGCAAGATGCTCTGAGTAAACCATCTACCATGTGACTCAGAGAGATGCCACCCTCAAGCTGTGGTGGGTTAATGGGCATAGGACCTGATCGTTGGCACAGGAAGAGGCGGGCGGATGTGCCTCTGACAGAGGGGCTCTGCCTCTGCACAGAGTGTCTGCAGAGCCCAGAGGCCCATCAGCACCCAAGTCCAGACCGTAGGGAACACACTGGAGCAAGTTCATTTACAAGGAAGAACGAGAGAGCAGAGAAGACTGTGGCCTTGGGCTCAGGAGGCTTCACCTGGACCCACACTCAAGCAAACAGTGTAGAAACACAACGGGAACCAGGCCTGGCCTTGGTATTTGATGCTGAGGAGCTCCTGCTGTTTGTTGCTGTGATAACATGGGGGTTACATTTATTGTAGCAGCCCCTTCTGTTGTTAATAGCTGACACGCTCAGGCAGGAAGTGGCAGGTCCCAGGAGCGTGGCCCTGAGGTGGTCCTTGCTGATGTGAGGCCTCCATTCGCCACTTTACATGATGCCATTCTGTCCGCTTTGGGGTACGTTGGACATTTCCCTTAAGAAACGCAGACGGGTTGGGACAGAAAACACATTGCCGGAAGTCAGTTCCTGGCACTTCTTGTTCTCACATTTGTAGTTGAAATTTCTTGCATGTTCTGCTTTATCCCCGCAGTCGGTACACCTGTGTACACGCATGTGCACATGCACACGTACGCACACACAGCACTGTGAGAGCGATGCTCCAGCACGCGCCCCGAGGGTGTCCCGGGTGCGTTTGCACACAGTCGGGCGTCTGGCCATAAGACATTCTAAGTCAGCGTTGTTCTCCTGAGGTCAGCTCCCATACTAGAGCAGCATCCGTGTGCCGGCGCCTGGTTGTCCTCGGGACCTCCCGGCGGGACCAGCTCCTCGTCAGCCCCTCCAGGGAAGCCGCATGAGCATGGAAGTCTGTAGACCTTCCTCTCCACAAACCCGCCCAGGTTCCCCTTGCTTCTCTCCGGCCCACCGAGGCAGAGGTGCAGAGGGGCTCACACCTGAGGGCAGGATGAGGTACGTGTCTGAAGAACCGTCAGCCACACCTCCCACACACAACCCCGTCGTGTCTCAGGTGCGCTTCCCGCCGCAGCGCGGCTTCCTGCTCGCACTCCGAGGCTGCCTCGTGGCGTTGACCGCCAGCCGTTAATAACTCCGTGCGTGGCTCCAAAAACCAGTTCAGGGGGACACGTGGTTTTTCTCTAAACATATTGTCATCTGCTTTTAAAAATATTCGCGTATTCCTAAATCCGTGTTAAGTACCACAAGTAACAATAGTCTGCAAAGTCAGGAAATTAAAAAAAGAAAAAAAAACAGTTTTTCCAACAGATCCAGTTTTCAGGACAGGAGGGTATTACGTAACAAAGCGTCTTCTGCTTTTTTGTTCAGTGCTTTCCAGCCTTGGGCTCTAGCTAGAAAACTTTTTCATCTGGTTGAGAAACAGTAATGTAATTGTTTCCGTTTCTGTCCTTTGGTGTCAGCATCCTGTATCTTTCTGCCAAACCTCCCCTTCCTCTTTATTTATTCATTTATAATTAAAATCAGTTAGCATATAACATATTAGTTTCAGAAGTACAGGTCAGTGATCTGTCAGTCTCATATTACACCCAGTGCACGTTACATCACGTGCCCTCCTTACTGCCCATCACCCAGTTACCCCATCCCCCACTTACCCGTCTCCCCTCCAGCAACCCTCAACTTGTTTCCTAGAGGTAAGAGGTTTGTCTTATGGTTTGTCTCCCTCTCTGGTTTCATCTTGTTTGATTTTTTTCCCTCTCTTCCCCTATGATTCTCTGCCTTGTTTCTTAAGTTCCTCGTTTCAGTGAGATCATATGATAACTGTCTTTCTCTGATTGACTTATTTCGCTCAGTATAATGCCCTCTAGTTCCAACCACATTGATGTAAATGTTCAGTATTCATCCTTTCTGATGGCTGAGTCATATTCCATTGTGTATATGGACCACGTCTTCTTTATCCATTCGTCTGTCGATGGACATTTGGGCTCTGTCTACAGTTTGGCTATTGTGGACATTGCTGCTATAAACATTGAGGGTCAGGTGCCCCTTCTTTTCACTACATCTGTATCTTTGGGGTAAATACCCCAAAGTATTTGGGGTATTTAGTAATTGGGTAAATACCCAATTGCTGGGTTGTAAGGTAGCTCTATTTTCAACATCTTGAACCTCCATACTGTTTTCCAGAGTGACTGCCCCAGCTTTGCATTCTCACCAACAGTGTAGGAGGGTTCCCCTTTCTCCACATCCTTGCCAACATTTGGGACGTTAAAATATGTGATATTACACTTAGCTTAATGAAGGACGAGATGTAGCTAAATCAGGTGCTTAGGCATATTTTGCCTTGATAAAACTAAAGTGTCATTCAATCATTATACTTAGTACTATATTTAATTCCATGAACCTTAGAATTACTTCCTAATCTTGCCGTTGGGAAGCAGAGGTTCATGACCTGACAGAGTCAGCACGTGCATGAAGAGCAGAGGCATCCCCAGTGTCAGGTGCCCGAGCTTACAGACGCCAGAGGCCATGCGTGCTGCCGTGCTCCACGTATCAATGTCTCCTCCGGCGTGAGGAGGAGGTCTCCTGCAGTACTGCTTTAGGAGAATCTTTGGTGCTGGAGAGGCCAGTGTGACCCCGGGTCCTGGAGAAGACGCAGGAGAACGCAGTCCGACCTGTGCCCTCTGCGCACGTCCTGTTCATTCCTGTGTCTTCGGTGAAGTGTCGTAGCAGGTTTCTTCCAGTGGCTGGTTGTCTGCTGCGTGCGGTACTGATGCAGCCAAGGGGTCTGGGTTTCTTTGTCATACTTTTTACTTCGATGCACTTTTGTATTCCTTACGTCGTGCGGACTGTGAACTCGTGGTAAGCGTGTGTTCGCCCCCGCCTTTGTTCACATGCTGTCTGGGTTTGTGAGTTGGGCATGCCCACACCCTCTCCCAGACAGGCTGGCTGTGACTTGGGACGGCTCGCTCACGCTGGGTCATGGGGACGTGCTTGTTGGACAGCAGTATCATGTCACCGCCTTGGCAATGGAGGCAATCGTGTGTTTCAATTCCGTTTTCCATGATGAGTGGAGAGTGTGGGAGGAGGACACGCTGATACCAAGCGTGAAATAAACATAGTTCTCATACACACGGTACAGTTGAGGTGATCATGGAAGTGCGTTTGAAAGGGAGCGAGGTCAAGCAGCCATCACTGAGCTTTGTCTCTTCGGTGTCTTGGCCCTGATCCAGTTGACAGCATACTCAATGGTGAAGGGAAAGAATCAACGTGAGGGGGACCGATTGCTGGAAGCGTGGTGTCTTAACACCGAGGCACAGGAGTGTGGGGTTTACGTTCCTCTTAATTCTCTGAAGCTGATCCTTCCTTTTCCCACACTCCAGATATTGCGTGGAACCACCATTGCCTTGTGTAGAGACCAGCTCTCTCCCCGGGCACTCTGGTCCAGGTGATAAGGGGCTGTGACTTGGGTATCAGGATTTAAAATCCCCCAGGTGGTGAGTGGGCAGCAGTGCTCAGGGTCTGCTGGGATGCACACAGTCAGACACAGAGCCACTGCCCAGCCTGAACGCAGCATCCCCACCCTGTTGATCTGAGGCCGTGGAGCAGGAGACCTAATCTCATGGGCACCTTGGAGGTCCTACCCACTCTGCTGCCTTGATGTAAAATACATGCAATCTTCAAAGAAAAACTATTCATTTAAAACCAAAATGTTTTATTATAACAGTGTGTAGTCTCAAGACTTCTTAAGAACGTGAGCATTTGCAAGGTATATATGGATAGGGGCACCTGGGTGGCTCAGTTGGTTAAGCGACTGCCTTCGGCTCGGGTCATGATCCTGGAGTCCCGGGATCGAGTCCCGCATCGGGCTCCCTGCTCGGCGAGGGGACTGCTTCTCCCTCTGACCCTCCCCGCTCTCCTGTACTCTCTCTCTCTCTCATTCTCACTCTCTCAAAATAAATAAGTAAATCTTTTTTAAAAAAAAGGTATATATGGATAGTAGAATTTACATAAGGAGACCAGTATAAATGTAAATTTATCACTAGGTAAGTAAATGTGTAACTGTCAAATCTTAACATAATTTAGGGCAAGTGCCTCTGAACAGTTCTGTGATTCTGAGCTGATGCCAGTCGACGGCCTTGCTGAGCACCCAATGTGGGCGGAAGGCATCCTGGTCAGTATAACGTGTGGGTCACTGGCATGGCCCTATATGTAAATTCAAACTGTACTCTCCGAAATCTCATCTTTAAGAATCTACCCCACATAAATAATGGTTTTGTAGCTGCATTTTTTGGTGATAACAAAAAATTTTAAACCATCTGAGTATCCGTGTTTGGGAGGAAGATCCAGCAGAACCTTGTGTACCATACTGGGTTTATGGTATACCCCCTAAAAATAACGTGGAATACCCCTGTGTGTAGTCATGTGAAAAAATAGTTTATAAATGCATACTTGTCTCTACCAGTGGAAAAGTTGGAAGAGGTTATATACCTAAACTAGGTGATCCCAGGGTGTGAGAGGGTACAACAAGTATTTACAACTTTTAATATAAATGAAGGCCTCCAATTCCAGAACGATGGAGTGGATGTTCTTCTCCCTGTCTGTCCTGCTGAGCACACCACGCACCTGACGTGCTACGTGCAGCGCACACAAGAAGACCGTGAGCGGGGAGGGAGGAAGGCAGGCTCGCCCCATCAGGAGGACCAGCAGTCAGTTCCCTGGTGTTCCGCTTCGTGCCCAGACTGGGGCCTGGAGAAGCCAGCGATGCAGAAATGCCAGTGGGCACAGACAGGCTGAGAAGAGCTGCTCTCTGTGACCGAAGGAGCAGCCTGGCAAGACGGGAACACTCATGCTTCCATTCCAGCCGTTGGAGAAAGCACAGCACAGGTGGCCCCATGATGATGTGATGGACGGAGGAGTTACCACGGCGGTGGCCATCCCATGGCCACATGTAAGTGTGTCCAGTCAGCGCATGGTGCAGCAGCAGCTTGCACAGTGTTCCCTGTCCATTTGTGCTCAGCAAAGGCCCCACCCTCTGTCTCCGAAGACCAAGTGGGGACCCTAGACTTCCAACCTCTCCTGGCTGTCCAGATGACCCAGCTCCCAGGCCAGCATGGAGTCTAAGAAGGCCAAGGGTCGGACTTTCATGTCTGCTGGGCGGGCAGCCTGGACGGCCATTGTCACAAACAGAATCAGCGCGGTGAAGAACTGATGGGTCGTGCCAGACTAGGGGTGGGCGAGGGCGTGGATGTGGCCACGGATGCAGGTGAGGACCATGTTGGTGCAGATGGGACGCCTCTGCATCTTGATGGCCATGCTGGCCGTGCAGATCCACACATGACGGTGACGTGAAGCTGATATGCTGCGCGGTGCCGGGCACTGGTCTGATACTGCGCCACTCGACATAGGGATGGCCAGTGGGGTGCCAGGCAGGGGATGCGGGCAGCCCCCTGTGCCGCTGTGGAATCCAGAATTGCTGCAGGAGAAGTCAGAAGAGAGGCCAGCAGCCCTTACTCAGGAGGCTGGCGGACACGAGAAAGGCCTATGGTAGGCATGCCACCCAGGGGGAGGAATCACACATTTCCTTGTGAGGTAGCAGTTTTTTCTTTAAACTAGAGTAGTTTCTTATGAAATGCATATGTTTCTTATTTTTTCCTATCATTTCATTGAGATTCCTGGTAGTTGCTATTTTCTAAACTGGAGAGCTCTAATTCTGTAATCGTCTAGCATTTCAGGGGCCTGGCAGGTCCCAGCGGCCGTGAAGTGCGCTGCCCAGCTGACATTTCATGTAGACGGTGGACATTGCTGGTTGTGTTTGAGGGAGGGAGGAGAATGAAGGGTCCTTATTCTAGGAAGGTGGCACCAGTCAGGAGGTCAGAAGCCATTCCCGAGTCTCGCAAGTCGGGATGAGCGGTGAGGGCCCCAGAGTACATGTAGCCGCGGCAGAGCCCCCGCACCACACCTGTGCGGCTGGTGTGAGGAGGTCTGAGGGTTGGCAGAAAGGACGGAGCATGATGAGGGCGGCGTGTGGGGCAGCTCCGTCACCCGCCTCCGCCTGCGTGCCTGTGGACCCCCTCGCCAGCCTCAGCCGGTGTTTCACGGTGAGGGGGTGGGCGGCAGGGGGGCGGCAGTGCCCGCAGTCAGGCGCTCAGGGGGCGCTCCGGCAGGGGCGGGTGCTGCTGGTCAGGGGGCGTGCGGGCCAGGTGGCGGAAGGGGAGGCCAAGGCTGTGCGTCCACAGGGTAGAACAACCATCCTAGAGGAAGAGTGGGTGGAGCTGGGCACCATGAGATCTGGGAATGGTGACACCTTAGACCCTAGAATGTCTGCAAAGCCAGAGAATCCTAACAGTGTGGCCCCAGCACGACACACACACAGACCAGGGGAACAGAAAAAACCGCACCCGTAAATGGGCAACTAAGGCAGGACGAGGAGGGCAAGAGCGGACAGTGTCCTCGCACGTGGTGCCACAAGAGCTGGACAGCAGCGTGCGGAAGAAGGAAACCGGCCCTTTGTCCCGCACCACACAAGATGAACCCAGGACTGAAGACCAGAAACCAGAGGTTCCAGAGGAGAACACGGGCAGTAATCTCTTTGACATCGGCCTTATCAACATTTATTTGGAACTGTCTCTCCAGGGAAGGGCAACAAAAGCTAAAATAAACAGACAGGATTCCATCAAATGGGATTTCATCAGACTACAAAGCCTCTTCAGAGCCAAGGAAACCCATCAACAAAATGAAAAAGGAACCTATTGAATGGGAGCAGATATTTTCAAGTCATCCATCCTGTAAGGGGTTAATATCCAAAAACATATGAAGAACTTAGACAACTTAGTATCAAACAATTAAAACGCCCCAGTTTAAAAATAGGCAGAGTATCTGAAAGGACATTTTTTCAAAGAATACCTGTAGACACATGAAAAGATGCACAACATCACTAATCGTGGGAGAAATACAAATCAAAACTACGATGATACATCTCCTTCACACAGGTCACAGTGGCTAAAATCAACAGGTGTCGGCAAGGATGCAGAGAAAGGGGAACCGCCGTGCACGGCTGGTGGGAACGCAAGCGGGCGCAGCCCCTCTGGAAAACGGTGTGGAGGTTCCTCAAGACATTAAAAGGAATCACCATGTGATCCAGCAATCGCACTTCTGGGTGTTTATCCAAACAAAATGAACACTAATTCACAAAGATACACACCACCCCTATGTTTGCAGCATTATTTACAACATCTGAGATCTGGAAACATCCCAAGCATCCATCCGTAGATGAATGGATACGGGAGAGGTGGTAGAGACCTATGTTACTCAGCCATAAAAATGAAATCTTGCCATTTTTGACAAAAAGGATGGACCTAGAGGGTATGGTGCTCAGTGAAATGAGTCCGAGAAAGCCAAAGTTGCAGAATCTAAATAACCAAACACAAGAGAAACAGACTCAAAGACATGGAGACAAATGGGTGGTTGCCAGAGGGGAGGGGGCGGAGGAGGGTGGAGAGCCGCAAACCTCCGGTTATCAAATGAGTCCCGGGGATGTACAGTACCGCATGGGGAGTGTGGCTGGTGATACTGTACTAGGGCTGTGCGGTGACCGATGGCGACCGCACTCAGACGGGGAGCATTTTGTATAAAAATAGCGAACCGCTGCCGTGTACACCTGAAACAGATAGTGTATGTCAGCCTTCAGTTTTCACAAAAAAGAAACACGGAAGTGATCCACCCAGTTCCAGCAACAGCACTGTGAGACGGTGGGTCTTCGCACTGGGTGAACTGGGCGCATCCCCGTTCCATCCCCGCGGATCCCGCGGTGTGAGCCAGTGAGCAGGGCAGAGCACCCTTCGCTTAGGGTCTTTTGCCACTTGCGTTCAGTGGTTTACAAACCTAAAGAAATAGTAGTTTATTCTTGGTAGGAACTGTGCAGGCGTAGTATTCTTATTTTTGCCATACGTGTAAAATTCTTAGTAATAAAAAGGTTGAAAAGTATTATTTATTGTCATCGTATTTATAAACTGCCTCATACCACAGCCCACCGTAGATTCGAAGCCTCACATTCAGTGTATGTCAGAGGAAAAAGTGTCTACAGGAAATTCTTTAATTATGTCAATCTGATGAGTAACATATTTTTTTTTAAATAATAAATTTTCAGGGAACTGCTCATTTGGGCACACGTAACAGAGGTGAGCTTGGTGCTTATTCTAATAGGAATTAATGTACAATTTCATTAGCTTTTGATGATAGGTAACTATTGTCTTCATCTCAAATCTGTGATGTAAATAATTTCTAGAACTTCCTTATTTCATTTGGAAGCTGAATTGTTTTTAATTACATTCTTTAAACTATTTTAATTAATTCTGCTTTACTTAATGAGGATGACATAACCAGGAAACCCTTTTAAACTGTACTTCTCACATAATTTTGATTTCAGGAAACTTAGGTGCCATTTAATTGAGGTACTAAACGGGCTAAATAGAATTTTGAAAAAGCAAAATTTCTAAAACTGATCAGCATCCCTGAGAAGAGCTGCTCTTTGAAATTTATGAGACCCTAATGTATGTATTCTATCCATTCTTGTAAGAAGGTTATTCAAAACAGTCTCTGAAACAGTGTTATGAAATACGGATTTTCCTTCATGTTAACGTAGCCTTCCTGTCCTGTAGTGGGAGTTCTGAGCTATTTTGTTTTGAACACCAATGTGTATGGAGTCATGGATAGATGTGAAAACACTTTTTATTATATCTTCCACATCACATGTGCCAAAGAAAACAGAAGTTAGTTAATATTTTATGGGTGCCTTGTAACCGTGTGGAAAGCCCAGCTTCTAACTGACTGGGGATAGGATTGTTCATATCCACATTGATAATTACATCAGTCAGTGGGTGACCCTTCTGTGAGCTGTGAGGTAAGTGCAGAAAAGCCCGGGGGCCTACATGACCGCACTTTTCGTTACCGTACCTGACGCCCCTGCTCACAGGTGTTCACACTTCCCCAGGTTGCTTTACTTCTAGAAAACCCAGTAAGCAAAAATCATATGTGCGTATTGTGTGTGCATTTTTATATTAAGTGATACACATACACAATGTTTAGGGTTTTCAGAGTCATGAAGATGTGTACCATTGTGAATTTATGTGTCACTTTTAATGAAAATTCACCGTTTTTGAAATAATGTTAACGTCTCGCTGCCTTTCATGATGTTACTTCACTGCATTTGGCAGACCCAAGACATCTCATAAAATTGACCTGTGCGTGCTCCTCTCTTAACTGACTTCCTTACACACCAGGGGTGAAGCACTTCCTCATGCTCAAGCACACATGAGTGCCTGGCCTACATGGACTGGCTGTCCCCAGGAGTGAGCCCTGGCCATCTGGAGGGACGTGAGCACCTCCAGGCAGCTCACCGGGCAGAAGCCCAGCTAAAGAGAACGTGCCTCCCTGCTCACTGACCTTTCTGTTGCTCCACATGATGCAAGTGGTGCTAAGGGTTAAATGCATCTGTTTCTGTTCAATGAAAAATACTTAATTTTTCAAAATTGGGTGTTTTTTTTAAAAAACTGGTAGGCACGCTAATTTGGGACTAGTTGATGTCTTTCTCAGGCAGTGTTCTAGAGTATAATTACAAAGGTAGTGACTCTGTTTTCCAGTTTCACGCCTGTCTCTTTCAGAACAGGCAGAAGTTATATTTGTACCAAACAATGCATCTGAACTGAAAGACAGAGGCCACACTTTCTTCAGGTAGTTAGAGCCCTTCACGTTATCGCGCTCTTCCGGAGGGATCTGGGAGGGACACTTGTCCTCAGTGGGGAAGGACATTCCTAGCTGCTGGAATTACAGAGCAGAGCATTCTCACTGCCGAGGGGCGCCCCGCTATGAGAGCTCGGCCCGTGGAGGTCCACGTACGGGATGGGGAGTCCTGGTCCCGTTGATGAGCTTTCCTCTGTGACCTGGTCTTTGTTGCAGGAACCCTCACCCAGAACGAGATGGTGTTTAAGAGGCTGCACCTGGGGACTGTGTCTTATGGAGCAGACACGATGGAGGAGATCCAGAGCCACCTCAGGAATCCATACTCACAGGTAAGCTCATTGGCATCCGCACGGGAGCTGCCTGCAAAAGTGCCTGGCTCTGTCGAACCAGCCTGAACCCACTGTATCCGCTGATCTGGAAATCGGCAAACATCTTTGAATGTCCTAAAACACTCAGTTCTAATTTATAAATCAAGAGGCAGTTTTTGAACCAATTTTATTTTATTTTTTTTATTTTTTATAAAGATTTTATTTATTTATTTATTTATTTATTTATTTATTTGATAGAGATAGAGGGAGAGCACAAGCAGGGGGAGGGAGAAGCAGGCTCCCCGCCGAGGAAGGAGCCCGATGTAGGGCTCGCTCCCAGGACCCTGGGATCATGACCTGAGCCAAAGGCAGCCACTTAACCGACTGAGCCACTGAACAATTTTGAATAAGCATTTCTATATTGTAAAATAATAGAAAGGATATAATGACCTTAAACCATTTATTCATATTAAATAATTTTCTTAGTGAAATATTCCAAAAGATTACTCAGGATAGGTA
This sequence comes from Eumetopias jubatus, assembly GCF_037043125.1. Lineage (NCBI taxonomy): Eukaryota > Metazoa > Chordata > Mammalia > Carnivora > Otariidae > Eumetopias > Eumetopias jubatus. Next base: position 327,925 of record NW_028274913.1, on the reverse strand, counting down.
GTATTTTTAAGACTATTAAGTAGAATACTGCATCACAGGTGTTTCTTACCAGTTCCTCTGGGTTTCTTCATAATTAGTAAGACTTTCTCATATTTTCTTGCCTTTTCCATAAACAGAAGTAGACACACGGGATCGTGAGCCCCGTGTCCCTGTCATTCGGCCTCAGCAGCTGTCCATGCACCGCAGACCTGGTTCCCTCCGTAGCCCTCTCCTCCTTCACCATATCACTGTGAAGTGAAACTCAAATGTCATGTTATTTCATCTGCAAATACATCGTCTGTGTCTGGATCAGATAAGGACTCCTTGGGTGGAGGCAGGGGGCGTATATCCTAAGTCTTGGCCTTTCCCTGGAGCTTCAGGAGCTCTCTGAAGTTGCAGGGACAGGAAATACACAGCCTAGTAGCCACAGTGTTTGCCAGAGACTTGGTAGGCCGTGCGCTCTGCAAGTGCGTCTGTGGCCCGGGAAGGTCCTGACACGCCAGATCCTGACATGGGGCCCACAGGGCCACGTGTTCCCACAGATGACAGGGTGTGGGGCAGGCAGACACAGGCCACTCTGCAAAGGTCAGTTTAGGCCGCAGAGGTCCCCTAGCCTGTTCTCAGGTAGCGTTCGTGTTGCACTCATTTGAATTCACTGATTCTGGGTAACCAAACCTTGCAAGCCCAGGGTGTCTAAGATGCTGCACACACAAGGCTGTGGTTTGAACCCAGTGCCAGCCATCACTTCCCTAGGCTGCTTTTCTGCCTCTCTGCTGGCCTCTTGTGAGGTTCGGGCACCCCCGTTGTAACAGGCCAGCATATATCAGGTGCAAACGTGCCATCACCCGCCCCCCAGGGAAGCGGGGCCTCGCATGTACACAGACCACTGCCGCCTCGAGGCTCCCACGGGCCGTCTGGCAGCGGCGCCCCCAGAGGCTGTAGGCCCTGTGTATTGATGGTCATACTTCTGACTTGACTTCCACAGACGGGGCTGAGCCACACACGCCCTGAACAGTTTCTGCTCTGACCGAATTCAGGTGTACTGTCTGCCTTACATTCAGTTTGTGAAAACCTCTTTCTTCTGTAATGTTTACCAGAACGGCGTATACTTTACTTTTCAAGACGCTGTCAAAAGAAAAGTATCTAATGCATATGTGTTTATTGGATGTAATGATCACTTACACAAGCACACATATACTTAAAACCAAGCCCTTTCTTCAGTTGGATGTCACTCAGTGCAATACAGAGCATTTTGTAACCTAGAACATTTATTAACAGAAGGAAAATCTAAAAAGGAGAAGGAATAGGTCTTCCCTTCTCCTGGTAATCTAGGTCTAGGTCGAAACAGTACCAGGTAAAATCTGTTTTTAAAAAATAAATTTACATTATGCATGAATATGATTTTAATAGCTCCAAATAAGCTGTTTTCTAGAAAATTTAGAAACAGAAAGGATGAGTCAGTGTATAAAAATAGCAGATATTTAATACTTATTTCCACGGAGGAGGTCTTTTAAAAATCTTTTTTCGAAGCTGTCTGTTGGTTGGCTGGTTAGATAGTACTCTTTTGTAAAATTGATTTTATTACTGAGATTCTGTCTTTTTATTAAGATGATAATAGTCTACCAGGTCCACTGCAATGTAACATGAATCTTTCATAATCTGATTATATTTCCCCTCCGGAAGCATTTGGTGATGGAGGGCATAATCTTTAATGGCATTTGTGTGAAATGAAATTCTACAGCCATCGATAAACAGAGTCCTAAGGGGAGTCAGCCGTGTTGCGTGCCGCTCTCCCTTTGCCGTGCAAGCAGCAGGCGGGTGGGAGGCGAGCGCAGGGGAGAGGCAGTGCCAGCTGCTGAGCTGCACGAGCAAACCCTTCATTAGACAGCACTGTGACTTCACGGGCAGAGAAGTCACGGCTCGGTGGCTCTGCATGCCCCGTCCAAAAGCGAGAGCCTGGCTTTCTCAGGAGGGCCGTCACAAGTGGCCATGAAGGTAACCGAGGAGCCTCTGTGGTCCTGCTCCACCTCCCCCTGGAGCGGGGGGGAATGGCCACTCCACTGACGGAGGCGAGCGCCCTCGAATGCAGCCTGGTGCAGGGGGAGCCAAATGGAGGGAGCGGGGAGTCACGTCTGGAGCGCAAGAGTCTGAAATAGGAGGTGAGGATCAGTTTTCGTCAGATGCCGGGGTTACTGTCATGCACAAAACTAGCTCTTAATACAGAGGCTGTGACAGGCTGGATTCCTTTATTGTATTAAAGGAAGATTCGTAAGTATTTTTTCCTGCTTTTAGCTTTAGTCCACTTCAGGTACAGCACTTTTTAACGAAACATGAAAGCAGTTAGGAGCATATGGCTCTGGTTTGCTCTTTAACTCACCCCATCTTTACAAGGAGAACAAACATGACTTATTACGGACTTAGCAAGCCAATGCTATGGATCAAGTGAATGTAGAAAAGGAAAACCCTCCGACTCTAAGTACTGCAACAGTTTGGTAGCCGTGCCGACCAGGAGACGCGAGTGCTTACGGCGCTAGCACGGACACGTCACGTGAGCGAGCCCGTTCCCTAAGAGCTGCTTGTCTCATCCCTCACTGATGCACTCATAAAAATCACACGTGCTGGTAACTCCAGTATCAACTACGTTGTCTCTTTAATTTTGTGACGTTCGTATTTTATCAGATGCAGTCTCAAGCTAGCGGGAATGCTACCAGTTCAACACCACCAAGAAAGGCCCAGTCCTCAGCTCCCAAAGTGAGAAAAAGTGTTAGCAGTCGAGTCCACGAAGCTGTGAAGGCCATTGCGCTGTGCCACAACGTGACCCCCGTGTATGAGCCTCGAGCCGGCGTGATCGCGGAGGCCGAGTACGCAGAGGCGGACCAGGACTTCAGCGACGGGAACCGCACCTACCAGGCCGCCAGCCCTGACAAGGTCAGTTGGGGCCTCTTAGAGGATCTCAGATACAAACCTGCCTCAGAGGCACAAGAATTCGTTCTTCCAGGGGCATGAATGCAAGGGGAGCTTTATTATCGTGTCTAATGGTGCCTTAGCTCCAGGCCTGAAGGCCACATGGCTCTCTGGGATTCGTGCATTTGGTCCTGGTGTGTCCACTTACCCCAGAAAGCCTAAGAGTTGAGTTACTGGAAAACACATGAGAAAAATCAGAGTTTTACTGATTTGTAAACTGATTTGTGACCGAGTCAGATCTTAATAAAGCTGCTGGCGCCTAGACTGTTCCTCCCTCATCATCCCATCTTCTTACTTCCACATGAATTGTCAGGCTTACGTGTTAAATTTCCAGGTTTGTTCGTTTGTTTGGGCAGAATTTAGCTATAGCATATCTATTTCAAAAGAGAATTGGGCTATAAATCATTTCAAAAATCTTCAGAAGACAGAAACAGTAAAATCTTCAATGTGGCAAATTAGTCATTTCTGACCTTACATCATTTTTTTACTTTTTTTTTTTAAAGATTTTATTTATTTGTTTTTGTCAGAGAGAGACAGAGCACAAGCAGGGGGAGCAGCAGAGAGGAGAAGCAGACTCCCTGCTGAGCGGAGAGCTCGATCCCAGGACCCTGGGATCATGATCTGAGCCAAAGTCAGACACTTAACCGACTGAGCCACCCAGACGCCCCCATTTTTTTTATTTTTAGATTGATAAAAGTCATTGTTAAATTAATTTGCCCAATTCCTGTTCAGCCAGTATATTTTAAATAACGTTTTCTTATGCCCTCCCTTTTAGTCAAGGTTCTTGAGATGATTCTGTAATCAAACCAACCATGGAAGCAATATAAGCAAACAACCTTCTTTTTTTTTTTTTTAAATACTGTAGGAAATTGGATCGTGTAATAACTCCCAAAAAGTACCATCAATCACAGTTTAAAAAAGAAAAATCTGATCTAATGTTTTTTTTTTTTTAAAGATTTTATTTATTTATTTGAGAGAATGAGAGAGAGAGAGAGCATATGAGAGGAGGGAGGGTCAGAGGGAGAAGCAGACTCCCTGCTGAGCAGGGAGCCCTATGCGGGACTCGATCCCGGGACTCCAGGATCATGACCTGAGCCGAAGGCAGTCACTTAACCAACTGAGCCACCCAGGCGCCCCTGATCTAATGTTTTAAAGAGAGGAGCCCAGTGATTCTCGTAAACGAGTATTTCAGAAGAGCGAGGTCCTTCTGTAATGACATCACAGCAAGGAACTTGCGCGCCGCTTTCCCCTGAGATATCTGTGTTGGGGAGGCTGAAGGGCTGGGGCCTTAGGCTGCCGCTGGGAACCACAGCATGAAACCAAGAGCGCCAAGGTGCTGGGGTGTAACGTGTACTGCAGAGTCTGCAGCGCTGACAAGAGCGTCCCTGTTGTGCTGAATAAAATTAATTAAGAGGTCAGAAGATAAAGCTGTGAGTTTCCCGTGTTAGGAAAGGCGTTCTGTGAGTCATAGCTAGAGCCGGCTTGGGACCTGGGCCAGAGAGGACTGTGTAGTTGTGTGTTGTGGGTGCCGGCTTGCAGGGGCTCGTGTCCTGCTTCCCTGCAGCTGGGAGCAGCCAGTCCTGCCTGTTTATTCCTCGAAAGCTGCTTGCGACCATCCTGATGGGTTTCGTTCCCAGAGGCGCCCTCAGTCCATGTCTGCCGTCTCCTGGGAGCCACAGGGGACACACCGGCACCCTTCATCCTGTCTGCGTGGCACGGGGACTGACAATTTTGTTTTCTTCAGTCTTTTTTGTGTATCTGCCTTTTTCTGTACCTGTGCATGGTTCCAGAAGTGCTGATTGCTGGGCCTGGTGTGGAGCCAGTGCTTCTCCATTCTAGGGACGCACTAAGTGGCCCCCATAGCTGAGAACCACTGAGTCTCGTGAGTCTTCCTGGGCGCTCCCTATGGTGTGCGGGAAGCACCTCGGCGGAGCAGGTGGGGAGTGCCGGTGTGCGTGGTCCCTCCACAGTGCCCCCCACAGGCCGCACGGTGGAGACAGACACTTGGGACCCCTTTACCTTGTTCTGACTTCATAATGACGAAGAACAGTAGCAAGAAACCCGAAGTGCACCAGCAAACGCTTGGTGTTTTACTAAGCTTTATGCACCGCTGTATGATTTGAAAACCAAATTTATTTTTGAAGAGGTAGTTACATAGGCACTGCCTTATTTATTTAGTCAGGAAATTATCCCACGGTAACCAAAACAAGCTACTTTAGAAATTATGACATGTCATTACTCAGGGGCAAAACAGCCAAAAAGATGAAAGTTCAGTTTTTCTTTAAACGTGGAAAGCTGAGACCGGTTTCACTAGCTCCAGCCTCCCCTCAGTGCTCGCTCACATGGAGACACCTCCCTGTCTCCCCCCCCCCCCCCAGCCCCCGCAGCTGCCTGCCACACCCCTGCGGCCCTGGGCCCCCTCCACTGCGGAGGGTCAGCTCAGGGGTGATTTAGCTGGAGCAGACCTGCTGATGCACCCCCAGTGTCCCAGGCACACTGCGGGTCACACAGCTTGCGTGGGGCTCAGAGTGCCTCCCAGACATGAAGCGTTCAGGGAGCTGTGCTCAAATCATTCCCATGCACCCCAACTTCTCCCCATGCCTCTGCCTGCACCCCACCCAGGATGCTCTTGTTGGTTCACAACCAGCTGACAGTGGGCTCGTCAGGGCTGGGGTAAAGGGAACTTCCACTCTTAAACACTGTTGTATTACTATTAGACATTTTTACAGTAACTTTATTATTCCTATAATTAGTTTTTAAATTAAACTGAAAAGAATGAAAGAGGCTGAAGACAAAGAAGGATCTCAAAGCCTGTTTGATCCTGAACCATCACCTTCATAGCAGCTTGTGTGGGTCGACCTGGCACGTTTTGGGTGTGGTGTGGTGCCACAGGTGTTTGAGGGGAGGGGTAGTGCTCTTTCTCGACCTCCTCAGACTCTTGTCTTCTTTTGTGCCCTGTGAGGGTCTCACCTGGACCGCCCCCCACACGGGTGTCCGGGTCTCAGGCACCGCCCTCCGCCACCCCACACCCCCCCCACCCCCCCCACCCCCCACCCTCCCCCCGGCGCGTGTGTGCAGGTCTCAGCGGGACCCTTGAGGCCCAGGCTGCAGGGAGGTGCTGGGATTGCCCTGCCTAGGGTAGAAAGGAGGGAGCTGTCCGTGGTATTTATCTAGAAACCAGTTTCCTGGGAGTATCAGGCCTTGATGTTCAAGCAGGAGCCCGAGCCCTGGAGTCCATAGCCAGGCCGAGTCTCAAGTCTCGCAGTAAAAGGTCTTTCCCCGTTCTGCTGCCTGATGACCTTGTGATGGCGAACCCCCATCACTGTGGAGTGCCAGCGTCACCCAGCTCTTCTCAGGATCACCGGCACGGCCTGTGAACACGGGGACTGGCCGCGGTGTGGCAGGTGGTTGAGGAACTGCGCAGCGCAGCCGGCTCATCACGGGGAGGCGGGCTTGGGGCACGTGGGGAGGCCCAGTTCCGCCATCTCTCCCGCTCTCCTCCTCGGTGTGCTTGGTCTGGAGTCTGCTGGTCAGGGGATGGGACTTCATTAGCACCACTGGTACACCCTGTAGATTGTGTTGACCACTAAATATGGAGACATCTGTTGTGGCCAAACTGCATGCGGCTTTGGGAATCGTGTATATAGCACATATGTTTATTTGGTAATAGGAAATCTAGGAGAAACTGCTAAGAGGAAGAGCTAAGATTCAGATGATGTATAAATTGCCATCTTAGCATTCCATTATATGCTTTGAAACAGATGTGGGCCCCTGGTCACGGCCCTTTAAAGGAAAGGGGCCATGTTCCTTTTCATACAAAGAAAGGATTGAACACATTTTTTTCTGTATTATATAACAGTCTAGAAATTCTCAAAAATTGCATGTGATTATATATTGAAAAAGGACTATTTCCCAGTCTTAAGCATAGGAAACTGAGACCACAGATGTTTCTCAAGAAAAATCTTATTAGAAGTTGTAAAAATACTATATTCCATGTTTACCTTGTTACCTGCCAAAAGTAAATATAAATTTTATTGAAAATACATGGAATTTTTCATCTTTAGGTTTTTATATAATTCATAACACTTTTTAAATCTTAGGTATGCACAATAGAGAGGGGTCTCATCAATTCCAAGATTACCGGAATCAAATAGAAACTGCCAATCTTATAATTGAATTTGTTCCTTGTTTAAAAATTCTTTCTACTTTGGAGATTGGACAATGATTAAAAGTAGCAGCCCTTTTAAATAACCTTAAAAAAAATCCCTAACACATAGTCTAAATCTGAAAATGAAGAAAATAGAGTTCATCATAATTTTTAAAGAGCTCTATTGATGCAACGTTTGCAAATCCCTAAGGCCCAAGGAAAATAATCTAAATGGTTCATTATTTAGCTTATTGAACTTTGCTGCAGTTAGGTTGACGGATGATGGCAATGCTTCCCAATCACCAAAGCACCGTTTTAAAAGCATTTTTTATTGAATAAAGTGCTTAGAATATTGCACCCTGGAGCTTTATTCAGGGAAATGGCTCAGTTGATGTTTTCTGTTTGACCTCAGCTTTGACCTATCACAACATGGATGGTTAATAAGCAACATTATCATTTCAGAGATGTCACTGGTTTTGTCCATTCTGCATCAACACTCTGCTCTTACAATCCCTACGTGTTTATGGCTCTTGTGTTCTCTTCGTCTTTAGAAAGAATGTAATTTAAGTAGAATGTTCTTGTTTCTGAGTCCCTGGTATCACAGTTGCAAGTCTTCACAACATAAGTGGCCTTCATTTTCATTTTCCTGAAAACAGAAAGGATCTCTTACCTTACCTACAGATGTGCACAAAGGAATGTTTTATACAAATAATGAAATTCTGGGGGAGTTAATGTTAAATCCTTAAAGGCTCTGTGAGGTACAGTCATGAAATACTTGCTGGGACGTGTCATCGGGGAACATCGGTGATACTTTAAGGTGTAGCAAGCGGTGGTAATAGTCGAGTGTCAGTAACTCATCTTGTATTCACCACGTGGAGCCCACTGATGCCCTGTCCCTGTTTCTTATGATAAGTGATCAATATTTCATTTTCTCTGAGAGAGTAGAAAGTTTCACTTGCCTGTCGCTTTATCTCTAGAGCCTGAGCATAGCAAACTGCAGCTTAGTAAACATTAGATGTTCCCTGGAAATTCCTAGACAGAATTAAGACCCATCCTCCTTCAGTTGTGGTGTGTCCCGTGCGAGACCCCGAATGTTGTGAGCCGTCAGAGCGGATATGCGCTCCGTGGGCAGAGCCTTGGTGCTCACAGTCCCTAGCTCCAGGGATCAGGGCACACGGTGACACAAACCCTAAAGGCCTCTGGACTCTTTGGGCCCAAAAAGACTGATTGGCCATGATTTTTAATGACCGCTTCCTTCTGAAAACTAGCTGTTTACTGGTAATATTCTTCTCCGCACTGTGGCAAGAACATTCTGTGTTTACATGTTATTTTCAGGTATAGATATCAGCTCCTCACTTGGACATTTATTTGCAAGAATCAGCTAAAATTTATGCCAAACCGCAAGTGGATTATTTAAGTATGGAAGTCTATACCGTCCTTAATGGCCTTGCTTTGGGGTTTCCCAAAGCAAGCTGTCGTGCGTGGGGTGTGTCCCGTTGTATACTCGCTGTATTGTGCACACTCAGTGGCGTGGGGCTAACTGTGGTGTTGCATTAGTGCATGTGGGGGCGGGCCCCCGGCTGACGGATGCCCCCTCCCAGGAGCAGCGGACAGTGTGTGCACAGCCGACCGTGACTGCTGATCGGAAAGTTTTCCAGGTGATCAGACTGCATTTCATGTTCATAATCTGCCAAGTTATAACAATGATGGTAATACCACACTCAAGAATGAAGACAAGTCTGTGATCAGGTTATGATCTATCAAATGCCTGGTGAGACAGGCATCCCTGGCTTATACCTGGCAGGTATGTGTATGTCATTGCTAATATGATCAAAGAAAGTTCTCCCAAGCTTTTCAGTAATGGCACAGAAGCTTCTGAATAATGGAATTGTAGAGAAAGACTAACGTTAAGATCTTGCCTCATATTTTCTCTCCTACGGAAGGACCCTTGGGAACACCTTCCTATACTGGTTACTTAGCGTGGAAAAGTGTGATGTGTACATAAGTTGCCTGTGACAAAGATTGTGTGTTACTAAGTGGCCTGTGGATGAGATTTAGCCCAGGCTCCCTCTTACATATATTTTTCATATTCACATTTTAACTAATTTTACCTCTGTGTTATTGTCAGTAGTTACATTGTTAGAAATTTCTAAAAGCTCAGTAGTCATGGAAATAGTCATTTTGAAATGTATTAAGCCTTTAAGTTTAGAGTTATCTTTACATTTCAGAGAATGATCTCTCAGCATTACATGCTGTTAGAACGTCAGGCAGCAGCTTCCGGAGGAACATGGCAGCACACAAGGAGGATTTGATAAACCACTTTCCCCACGGTTTATTCCAGTACTGACAAAACTGCCAAAACAGATCAAATCAAGCAGTAGCACTGGAAACTTCCTTACTAAAGAACCCATACCTGAGCACCAGGACAATTTTGTGTTCTGTGGGCCACGGATACAGGGCGAGGGGTGCTAGATGGCCCACCATCACAGAGAGCATCCCCCGGGAGCAAGAAAAGACGTGCACCCCACCTCTGCCCTCTGCCTGAGTTAGAGGGCCTCACTGATGGAGAAGGCAGGTGGCTGTGTGTTCCCTGCTCCTGAGATAATTCTGAGCCAAAGACCTGACCGTTTCTACCCAGCCCTCAGCAGCTTTGTATGTATGTCCTGTTAGTACAGAGAAGACAACCAAAGAGAAGCCCTGGTCAGGAGAGGCCAGAGATCCAAAGCGACGTCCGTGCAAACACTGAACAACTCCCGCTCGCGCTCCAGCTCCCAGGGCACGGCCAGCAGCATGGTGGGGGGCACGGCAGACGGACCTGCGTTCCCCTTGGAGGACGTACCCGGGAGCACCTTGCAGACCAGACGAGAATGCTCCCCAATAAGAAGAACAGTAAGTGAAGTCGCATCAACTAAAACATTCAGAAGGATAAAACAAAACCAGAGGAAAGTAGGAGAAAGAAAAGGTAAGGAGAACAAAAAGTCATGATTGAGAAGCCAATAAATTCAGAAATTGTTGGCAAAAATCAAAACAAAACTAATACAAACCAGTGAGTGCAAACTAAGTGCAAAATTAACCCAACACAAAACTTTTCTGGAACAAGGAAGGCTATTCCAAAGGTTTCTAAATCATTTCATGAAGCCAACTTAATTCTAAATTCTAAAATCTGATCAAGATAACATAAATATACACACAGTAAGAAAGAGATTTACAGATGAATCTTATGACCATAGAGACAGAAATCCTGTAGTACCCACAAACCTACAGTATGTTGAAAGACCATGACCCAGGAGCATTTTTCCTAGGAATATGAGAATGATACAGGACATACATTAGCATGGCTCTGTCGGAGTCAGAAATCACTTGATAATCTCACTTCCATTAGTGAGTGCCTTAAAAAAGGCATTTAAGTTAAAATTCAGTACCCATTCCTGGATCAAAACAAACAAACTAGGCCCCTCTCCACATCTAGTAATAGTCAATGCAAAATAGAGAGGTCCTTTCCTA